>NC_056725.1:430252936-430286150 GCF_019279795.1 Protopterus annectens
TTTTCATGATGATGGCTGTAGCATTCAGGGAATTTTCTTCTTACTTTTGTCCAAAATTCTCTTTTATTGTAAAATGTGTTGATATTATGGTTCCACTGAGGGGTGGTTGTTTCTGAGGTTTGCCCTGCGCTTGTTCCTACAGTGTAATGCAGCATCTGTGCAGCTGTTTACATGTTGGTATAGTGTAGCGATATATATTTCTGCTGTGTCTGGGAAGGATTTGAAGTTTACCAATGTATTACTTATGAGTAGGTAGTTTGTCTTAGAAAAATTTTTAATGGTACCTTAGGTGGAAGAGGTCTCTGGTTTCAATTTTATTTTGAATGAGACAGCTTTATGGTCAGATCTAACAAGTGATGAAGTTATGCAAGGGATGGTGGAAGATGCAGCAGTGTAGGCAAGTACTAAGCTAGCTGCCTTTGTAGGCTATTTTAAGGCTTGCCGATTTCCCTCATAAAGGTGAGAATCAAACCCTATGCTTTGTGGCTCTGAGGTGGACGCATTAACCTTTATGTCAAATCCCAACACAAGAGCCAAAATGTTGCCTCTCCCCCTAAGGGGTACCCTAATCAATTGTTCCAAGGTATTTAGAATCTCTGTGTTTGTGTACTAGTGGTGGTGTAGATTTTCAAGTCTATAGCCGAATAATTTAGATCACCTAGAAAAATGGCTTTCATTTTAAAACTGAGTGATTCCACTTCCTGTTGTTATGCATTGTGGCATTCTTGGGTCATTGAGGGACTTTTATGGTTAGCCAGTATATGTAACAAGACCTTTATGGTGGTTATGTGGACATGAATAAGCTATAATGTATTTGGCTGATTTACCTGCCTTGATGTGAATATCTTCTGAATGCAGACTGAGACAGACACCTCCAGCTTTTTTTCCCCTCCTGTGCATTAGTTGTTCTAATTGTGTGGAAGGCATTATAGTTCTGCAGACCTGGCGTGCTCTTCAACATTTTAAACCATGTAGTCATTGTTCCCCTCTACTCATCACTCATTAGACCTATTATAGAGTACAACGCCCCTTTTGGTATGTACCTCACAAGACATCTACAACAACTGGAAAGACCACAGAAATACCTCACAAAGAAGATTACTGGCCTCAAACAGATGCCCTATGCAGACCGTCTCTAAAAACTACAGCTTTACTCCATCGCATATCACCTACTCAGGGGCAATCTCTGCCTAACATACAAAGCTATGTCAAACCCAGAGCTGTTAGACATGCTCCACTTAAAGAAATCACAATCCCTCCGAGCTACATGCCCTATGGACCTAAACCTTGTCTCCACAATAAACAGAGCATGCTGGAGGGATAGATTCCTGTCCCAGAGACTTCCCATACTCTGGAACAGACTACCTATGTATGTCAAACAGAGCTCCTCATTAGCACTCTTCAAGAAAAATCTTGATGATTGGATGGAAAATGGGAAATTCACCCCAGGGATCACTTCTGTGACTCTGCTTGACAGGGGCACAGGAAAATAATTTTCTTGGGTGGCGAAAGCCAGGGTACATTTTTTGGCTAGGCTTATATAAGCCCTAGGGCCAATAGCCTAGTACCTACCTATGAACCTATGAACCTATGTCTCAGTCACCACACAAACATCTATATCCTCCAGGGTGAGGAGGGCTTGTAGGGAATGGAGTTTCTTGTTTCCACACCTAGCACCGGTCAGTAATACCTTAATATTTTCCTTTGCCTCCTTCATTAATTTGGTAAGATTATCAGATTAGTGTTGAATAAGAAAGACAATATGGGGGTGGGCAATGCTTTTACCAGTAATCAAAGCCCTAGATGGACAGACTCAAGCCATCCATGATGCAGAAATCCTTTCCTCTCAAGCTGATAAATACTGGACTTTCTGTGACTGACATCAAAAACATAGTCAAGTATTGAAGTCAATTATGTCTTGCTCATATTGTGGCATTGTATTTGTTTATTTATTTATGTATGTATTTATTTATTTATTATTTATTTATTTAACATTTGTTAGTCAATTATTTAAGTCAATTATATTTTGCTCATATTGTGGCATTATTTCTGGAGTAGACAGAAAGATGTTCAGTGCTAGGCTCATACCTACCTGGGGCACATACTTTGAGAGTTCCATCATGTCTCTTTTTATATAGTCCCGGGAGGTACATCTAAAGACTTTGGGACCCACATGTACTATAACAGAGTCCTACCAGCACTTGCTCATCAACAACTTGAGTGCATATGTGATATGATGGGTCCTGATACCAGTCAAGCAACTAACATCACTCTTTACTTGCTCGGCCTGGTAAGAAGCACATCTGTATGTCTTACAATGGAGTCACCTACAACAAGAATGTTTGGGTGGGTCAATGCCTGCCTTATGGGCTCAGCATCATAGCCAGCCTTAGGCAAAGGCCAACTAGGCAGCCATCTTGGGCGCCGCTCTAGCAGGGTCACTTTTGCA
Source organism: Protopterus annectens (assembly GCF_019279795.1). Lineage (NCBI taxonomy): Eukaryota > Metazoa > Chordata > Ceratodontiformes > Protopteridae > Protopterus > Protopterus annectens. The sequence continues at coordinate 430,255,386 of NC_056725.1, forward strand.
GTATTTATTTGAGTAGGTAGACTAGAATGGGGGCACCGGGTAGTGTGGTGGGGGGCACCGTGAAGCCTTTTGGCCTAGGGCACTAGCTAACCTAAGGCCAGTCCTACTCAGCATCCCTGACTATGAGACTCCTTCTATGTGAGGTGATAGGCTTAACTTACTGAGTGTGCTTTGCGCCTCTATTGTATTTTGGAGGTCTTTGGGGTTTAGGCAATTAATCTTTAGAACCTCAGCATATGACGGATTATGTGTATTGTCACGTGTGGTGTACTGCTGATGATTTTGCTGTCTGAGTTTACTGTGTGTGAGATTTTTTTTTCCTTGAAGGACATTATATAAGCACATCTATCTCTTAATACTTTGCTCCTCCTACCCTTTCTACTCATTAACTGTAAGTCCTTCCTTATTAACCATTATACCATCTACCTCTAGAATATCTTGATTGTACTAAATGCTATGTTATGCCTGTATTCTGCACTGCTAAATTTACTGTGATAACCTGTAATATGTTTTGTAAATAGGATTTTTTGTTTTGTTTTGTTTAATGTTCCCTTATTTGCTATTGTGTTAATTTCATTGTTCTATCTTGGAGCTTATCTCCCCGGGCCTCTACTGAAAATGGACATGTATCCAGTTAGACTAGCCCAGTCAACAAATGTAAAATAAAAATAAATAATAAATAAATCACACACTGTGTTATGCTGTTTGACTAGTAGATGCCATCACACAAAATGAGACAGTTCTGATCTTACTCTGTCTCAGGATACCCATCTCAATCAGGCTGAATGCAGAACTTGTAGGGAAGTGTGGGTCCCTAGTTTCAACAGGAATGACTCGGGGGGGGGGGGCAGGAGTGACTATAACTGCTTGGAATTTGTTTTGTTTTGTTTTGGATACTGTTTGGGTGGACTTATTACTGTGACATTTTGCCCTAGAGTCAGATTACTATCTGTTAATCTAGTAAATAACCCACTCTACAGTGCATAGAAAGGCTACAAGTAAACTAATAATCAAACATTGCAACGGACATTCTACAGGACAACATCTAATAACTGTTTACTACTATTGTTAAACAAAACCTACTTATACTTCTTGTAACTTGTAATTAATTGTTGCTTTTAATTGTTGTTCTTTTTATGTACCCCCCCCCCCCCGGGCCTCCGCTGAAAAAGGACCTGTATCCAGTCAGATTTTCGCAGTCAACAAATGTAAATAAATAAATAAATGTAATAGGTTAAGTGCTTTTGTCCTTACTTGTAAATAGGACTTTTATCAAAAGCAATACAACGCATTGGCTTTGACAAAGTCCTATGTAGGAGGAAGGGTGAAAGTATCTAACATTTCTGATGATCCTGGTAGACTTGACTGTGCTGTTTTTTGGTTATTAGTATGTGTAATATATCAGAAGAACCTGTCCCCTAGGCCTCTGACTAGTACATTGTGCTGTTTTTTGGTTATTAGTATGCATAATATATCAGTAGAACCTGTAACCCCAGGCCTCTGACTAGGACATTGTGCTGTTTTTTTGGTTATTAGCATGTGTACTATATCAGCAGAACCTGTCCCCCAGGCCTCTGACTAGGACATTGTGCTGTTTTTTTGTAATAAGTATGTGTAATATATCAGTAGAACCTGTTCCCCCAGGCCTCTGACTAGGACATTGTGCTGTTTTTTGGTTATTAGTATGGGTAATATATAAAAGAACCTGTTCCCCCAGGCCTCTGACTAGGGCATTGTGCTGTTTTTTTCTTATTAGTATGTGTAATATATCAGAAGAACATGTTCCCCCAGGCCTCTGACTAGGACATTGTGTTGTTTTTTGGTTATTAGTATGAGTAATATATAAACAAACCTGTTCCCCCAGGCCTCTGACTAGGAAATTGCGCTGTTTTTTTGTTATTAGTATGTGTAATATATCAGAAGAACCTGTTCCCCCAGGCCTCTGACAAGGACATTGTGCTGTTTATTGGTTATTAGTATGTGTAATATATCAGAAGAACCTTTTCCCCCATGCCTCTGACTAGGACATTGTGCTGTTTTTTGGTAATTAGTATGAATACTATATCAGAAGAACATGTTCCCCCAGGCCTCTGACTAGGACAATGTGTGTTTTTTGGTTATTAGTATGTGTAATATATCAGAAGAACATGTTCCCCCCGGCCTCTGACTAGGACATTTTGCTGTTTTTTGGTTATTAGTATGTGCAAAATATCAGAAGAACCTGTTCTGCCAGGCCTCTGACTAGGACATTGTGCTGTTTTTTGGTTATTAGTATGTGTAATATATCAGAAGAACCTGTTCCCCCAGGCCTCTGACTAGGACATTGTGCTGTTTTTTGGTTATTAGTATGTGTAATATATCAGAAGAACCTTTTCCCCCATGCCTCGAACTAGGACACTGTGCTGTTTTTTGGTTATTAGTATAGTTTCATAGTTTCATAGTATAGTACTAGGCTATCTGCCCTGGGGCATATGTAAGCCTAGCCATAGTGATGTGGCTTTTGCCACCCCATGAAATGGTACAAAAATGTACAGAATAAATCTAGAATACTGTGCCTCTGTCTAGTAGTGACACAGTGAAGGTCCCCTTATATAATAGAATTAGTTTACTGTGCCCCTGTCTAGCAGTGACACAGATGTGACCCCTGGGGTAAACTTACGATCTCCCATCCACTCAAAATTTCTCTTGAAGAGAGTCAGTGAGGGGCTCTGCCTAATACGAACTGGGATCCTGTTCCAAAGCATGGGAAGCCTCTGGGTTATGAATCTATCCCTCCAGCATGTCCTATTCATACTTGTGCTGAGGTTTAAGTCTTTAGCTCTCGTTGTCCTGATGGATTTGGATTTTTTGAGGTGGAGCATGTCCATCAGATCCTGATTGGACATGGCCTTGTACATCAGGCAGAGATCACCTCTGAGCAGGCTGTATGCTACTGAATAGAGCTGAAGTTTCTTTAGTCTGGCAGAATAAGACATATGTTGGAGACCCTTGATCCTTTTGGTGAGGAACTTTTGTGGTCTCTCCAGCTGTTGCAAGTGCCGGATGAGGTACATACCAAATGGGGCATTGTACTCAATTATGGGCCTGATGAGGGAGGAATATAGGGGTACAATGACATCCTGGGATCTGGATGTGAAACCCTTCATGATGAGGTGTGCAAGGTAGAATGTTTTTCTAACCACTTTGGCAATGTGAGTGTCAAATGAGAGGTCACTGTCTACTTGGGTCCCTAGGTCTCTGATTACTTTTTCCATACTCAGTGGGTTGCTGTCTATGTGATAATTTGTGGGTACTTTGTTTTTTCCAAAAGGTGACTATACATTTTTTGGCATTTAGTTTAAGGCCGTGACTACGGCACCAGTTGTCCGTTTCAGTGAGGCCTTTTTGTAGGATGTGTGTATCTGCTGGTATATCGACTATGGCGCCTAGTTTGCAGTCATCTGTGAACTTTGTCAGCCACAGCCCTCCCATGTTTGCTTTAACATCTGAGAAATAAATGCCGAACCAGAGGGGTCCCAGGACAGATCCCTGTGGGACACCACTTGTGACTGGCTTTGAGTCTGACATTGCTCCAGTGATTTTAACTTTATGGGTTCTGTCCTTTAGCCAGTTTGCAACCCATCTAGTGACATAAGGGTTTACTTTTAAGCTGTTTAGCTTATCTATGATGCCTGAGTGGGGTATTGTGTCGAAGGCCTTAGCCAAGTCCAAGTATGCTGTATGGACTGCTTTGCCCTCAATGGCTCTAATGACTGTTTCAAAAAAGTCAATCAGGTTTAAAAGCCAGGATCTGCCCTTTACAAAGCCAAACAGGGTGGGGTCAAGCATCTGTAAGTCCCCTATGTCTCCGTTTATGAGTTCCATAATGATTCTTTCCATAGCTTTGCAGACCAGGCTAGTCAAGCTTATGGGGCGGTAGTTTCCAGGGTCTGTAGAGGCACCCCCCTTGTGGATTGGGACCACTGTTGCTGTACGCCAGTGTTCAGGTACATATCCGGAAGTAAGGCTAAGGTTAAATAGCATTTTTATGTGTGGGTTTAGCTCCTCTTGGAGTTCACGTAACACGCACCCCGGGATACCGTCAGGTCCCATTGATGCTGTGTTTTTTCCTTTGTTTAGGGCGGTTCTCACTTGGACATCTGAGATGACAGGGAGATTACATTCAGCTGGGATAAGTATTTCTTCTTTTGGGGGTGAAGGAGGCGAGAAATTTGCACTGAACATGTCAGCCAGAATGTTAGCAATATCTGTGGGTTCAGTGTATTTTTTGTTGTTGTGAACCAACTCTGAGCATATCTGAGGGTTTCCGCCCAGGTTTCTAACATAGCTGAAGAAGGCTTTGTGGTTATCTTTAGTGTCCTTAGCGATTTTTCTCTCAAAGTTTGCCTTGGATGTTTTTATGAGAGAACATAGTTTTCTGCTAATGTTGATCAGAGATGTTTTCCCTTCATGGGATTTCACTCTGACGTGCAGTAGCGTCCTTCTTTTGTTATACAATTTGTTTATGGCTGAGGTCCACCAGACAGGACGCTTACATTTGGTGGAGAGGGACTTGGATTTGTTTGGGATTGCATGATCCATGCATTCTTGGAGATGTCCATAGAAAGCATTTGTGAAGGATTCGGCATTGTGGGATGTGGTTTCCACTGGTACAGTGGGCTTAAAAGATACCATCTCAGTCTTAAGAAGAGTGAAGTCTGCTTTTGAGAAGTTTTTCACTGTGGTCTTTTGTGCTGGGGGTAGAGGTGGGATATGTATATCCAGGGTGATTAGTTTGTGGTCAGATCTCACTAGTGAGGGGTATACTTCCGGTGTGGAGCATTTTGTCCCCATGTTTGTGATGATCAGGTCTAGTATATTATCTCCCCTAGTGGGAGAGGTGACTAGTTGTTCCAGTGCATTTGAATTTATGAATTCCAGGAACCTTTGGGCTAGGGTATTAGGGCTAGAATAATGTGCCCAATCTATGTTTGGGTAGTTGAAGTCTCCCAGTATGATGGTATTTTGTGATACATTCATATCCTCCAATGTCTTCAGGAAGGCTGAGTGGGGTTCTTGAGATTGGGAGGGTGGTCTGTAACATGCTACCAGTTGTATAGCAGTTTTGCCTATGGTTAGTTGCACCTGTATGGTCTCTGATGCTTCATGTGTTGCTACTAACCTGGAGGTGTGGGTGTCCTTTATGAATATGGACACTCCCCCTCCCTTTGTGGTTCGGCCCGGGTTTTGAGGCCGAAAAGCATGATACAAGGTATAGCCTGGTAGCGCTGGGGTGCTCTCTGGAGCCTTGAACCAGGTTTCAGTTACTGCACAGACGTCGATGTTCTCCATGCTGAGGAGTACATCAAGTGCCTGCATCTTGAGATTTAGACTTCTGGCGTTGAGCAGCATTACCCTTAGTTTTTTTCCATTTTTGTTTTCTAAGGAGGTGGGTTTGTCTTTTGAGCCTTGCCTAAAAAAGGCACTATGGGGGTGGCAAGAGCCTTAGCCAATATCCGGAAGCCCAGTGGTGACAGGTGTAAGCCATCCCTTGTGAAGCAGCGTGGCTTGTCCAACATATCATCCCAGGCAGACAGACATTGGATCCCCTTAGAATGACACCAGTACTTGAGCCAATTGTTAAAGCTGATCATCTTGTCTTTGTATTGTGGTATCATTCTTGGTGAGGGCAAAATGCTGCTCAGGGTCAGGGTCATACCAGCCTGGGCTACGTAATCGGAGAGCTCCTCTGTGTCTCTTTTCATGTAGTCCAGGGAGGTACGTCTCAGGTCATTCACACCAGCATGGACAATGACGGAGTCATATTTGCACTTGCTTTGGAGTGACCTGAGTGCGTGTGTTATGTGGCGGATCCTAGCTCCCGATAGACAGCTCACAGTCACCTTCTCCTTGTTCAGCCTGGTCAGTGGGACATCAGTGTGTCTGACTATGGAGTCACCTATTACTAGTGTATCAGGCAAGGTGTTTGGCCTTAAGGGCTGCGATTATTCGACACACTGATTTATTAATATGTGTTGCATGTGTTTTGTTTTGAGGTGGTGGATTTTTGGATGTCTGCTTTGGGAGCCTCTGTTGTTTTGGTAAGTTTTTTATTAGAGCCTGTCTTTGTGTTTTTATGTGTTTGGTTTGCAGTTCTGGTAGGTCTATGTGGGACTGGGATTGTTGTGTGTGTGGTTGCCATGTCCTCCTGTCTGGTCATGCCAGCCCTGAGTTGAGAGAGTTCAGCCTCCAGTTTGGCTATATAGTTGCATCTCTCACATGTATTTGTGTTTGTTGGGAGGAGGAGAGGGTTGTCTGTGTACGAGACAATTGTAGCATTGTCTCAAGATGCCCAGATTGACCAGCTGAACTGGAGATAACGCCAGTAATCTACCACTCGACATGCTAGAACAGTATAAGGGAGTGGTATACCTTTAAGGGAAGTGGGTATTCACAGGGGTGGTTAGTAGATGTAGTGCTTTACTTAGTACGAGAGTGCTTACTTAGTAGAGAAGTATTGAGAACAAGTGCTAGGCTTATAATACAGTGAGTAGTCTGGTTATACTAAGAGTAGAGCTTCCTTAAGGGAAAATTTGAAGAACAGACTTGGCGGAGCCAGAAAAAGTTTAACCTTGTTTAACCGGTGCTGCGCTATGCGCACGACCGCACAAAGCCGTGCAAACATGGATTTTAAACAGTGAACTACAAAAGAGCTGGAAATGGTCCCAAACAACCAATTACTACAGCTTCTTGTGTTGAGGTCACTTCCCCCAAGGACAGGTAGGCTGCTCAAGGCTCCCCACTCCCACTGGTGAGTAAAGAAACTTCCTTCTATCCAAGTAAGGTAATGGACAACACAGGAACTACACCACAGCCCAGAATACAGCAATGTCTGTAAACTGGTCTAAACTAGTCAAGGAAGGCAGGAAAACAAGGATTATTTTTTTGTTTTTTTGTTTTTTTGGTAGAAACACACAGAAAATGCAGAAACAGTGATAAATTAGTTACACAGGCTAGCACACTTTAGTGGGCAGCTTCCACAGTTAAATTAAACAAACAAACAAGCAAACTTTCGATCAAATTCGACTAAAATGTAACTTTAAGTGCAGATTTTAAAATAATGCAGCAATCAGTTAAAAAAAAAGTTCAGGCTAGTTTAAGGTAAGCTACAGAAGCTATTTCGAGTGAAAAAAAAAGCAAAGATACTTAAATCCAGAAGGTAGTTGCTTTTCTGAGTTCCCTGCTGCTAGGACCACTCTGTAAACCCACGTGGAGCTTGTCTGAGCAGTATAGCCAGAAAAAAACGCCCAGAGGCGGATTTTAAACAGTGAACTACTAAAGAGCTGGAAATGGTCCCAAGCAACCAATTACTACAGCTTCTTGTGCTGAGGTCACTTCCCCCAAGGACAGGTACGCTGCTCAAGGCTCCCCACTCCCACTGGTGAGCAAAGAAACTTCCTTCTATCCAAGTAAGGTAATGGACAGCACAGGAACTACACCACAGCCTACAATACAGCAATGCCTGTAAACTGGTCTAAACTAGTCGAGGAAGGCGGGAAAACAAGGATTTTTTTTTGTTTTTTTTTTTTTTTAGGTAGAAACACACAGAAAATGCAGAAACAGTGATAAATTACACAGGCTAGCACACTTTAGTGGGCAGCCTCCACAGTTAAATTAAACAAACAAGCAAACTTTCGATCAAATTCGACTAAAATGTAACTTTAAGTGCAGATTTTAAAATAATGCAGCAATCAGTTAAAAAACAGTTCAGGCTAGTTCAAGGTAAGCTACAGAAGCTATTTCAAGTGAAAAAAAAAGCAAAGATACTTAAATCCAGAAGGTAGTCGCTTTTCTGAGTGCTCTGCTGCTAGGACCACTCTGTAAATCCACGTGGAGTTTGTCTGAGCAGTATAGCTATGATATGAATAGTATATCAGAAGAACATATTCCCCCAGGCCTCTGACTAGGACAATGTGTGTTTTTTGATAATTAGTATGTGTAATATATCAGAAGAACCTGTTCCCCCCGGCCTCTGACTAGGACATTGTGCTGTTTTTTGGTTATTAGCATGTGTAATATATCAGAAGAACCTGATCCCCTAGGCCTCTGACTAGGACATTGTGCTGTTTCTTGGTTATTAGTATGTGTAATATATCAGAAGAACCTGTTCCCCTAGGCCTCTGACTAGGACATTGTGATGTTTATTGGTTATTAGTATGTGTAATATATCAGAAGAACATGTTACCCCCGGCCTCTGACTAGGACATTGTGCTGTTTTATGGTTATTAGCATGTGTCATACATCAGAAGAACCAGTTCCCCCAGGCCTCTGACTAGGACATTGTGCTTTTTTGGTTATTAGCATGTGTAATATATCAGTAGAACCTGTCCCCCAGGCCTCTAACTAGGACATTGTGCTGTTTTTTGGTTATAATTATGTGTAATATATCAGCAGAACCTGTTCCCCCAGGCCTCTGACTAGGACATTGTGCTGTTTTTTGGTTATTAGTATGTGTAATATATAAAAGAACCTGTTCCCCCAGGCCTCTGACTAGGCCATTGTGTTGTTTTTTTTGTTATTAGCATGTGAAATATATCAGTAGAACCTGTCCCCAGGCCTCTGACTAGAACATTGTGCTGTTTTTTTTGTTATTAGTATGTGTAATATATCAGAAGAACCTGTTCGCCCAGGCCTCTGACTAGGACATTGTGATGTTTATTGGTTATTAGTATGTGTAGTATATCAGAAGAACCTGTTCCCACAGGCCTCTGACTAGGACATTGCGCTGTTTTTTGGTTATATATATGTGTAATATATCAGAAGAACCTTTCCCCGATGCCTCTGACTAGGATATTGTGCTGTTTTTTGGTTATTAGTATGTGTAATATATCAGAAGAACCTGTTCCCTCAGGCCTCTGACTAGGATATTGTCCTGTTTTTTGGTTATTAGTATGTATAATATATTAGAAGAACCTGTTCTCCCAGGCCTCTGACTAGGACATTGTGCTGTTTTATGGTTATTAGCATGTGTCATACACCAGAAGAACCTGTTCTCCCAGGCCTCTGACTAGCACATTGTGCTGTTTTTTTGGTTATTAGCATGTGTAATATATAAGTAGAACCTGTCCCCCATGCCTCTGACTAGGACATTGTGCCGTTTTTTGGTTATGTGTAATATATCAGTAGAACCTCTTCCCCAAAGCCTCTGACTAGGACATTGTGCTGTTTTGTGGTTATTAGTATGTGTACTATATCAGAAGAACCTGTTCCCCCAGGCCTATGACTAAGACATTGTGTGTTTTTTGATTATTAGTATGTGTAATATATCAGAAGAACCTGTACCCCACGGCCTTTGACTAGGACATTGTGCTCTTTTTTGGTTATTAGCATGCGTAATATATCAGAAGAACCTGATCCCCCAGGCCTCTGACTAGGACATTGTGCTGTTTCTTGGTTATTAGTATGTGTAATATATCAGAAGAACCCGTTTCCCCTAGGCCTCTGACTAGGACATTGTGATGTTTATTGGTTATTAGTATGTGTAATATATCAGAAGAACATGTTACCCCCGGCCTCTGACTAGGACATTGTGTTGTTTTATGTTTATTAGCATGTGTCATACATCAGAAGAACCAGTTCCCCCAGGCCTCTGACTAGGACATTGTGCTTTTTTTGGTTATTAGCATGTGTAATATATCAGTAGAATCTGTCCCCCAGGCCTCTAACTAGGACATTGTGCTGTTTTTTGGTTATAATTATGTGTACTATATCAGCAGAATCTGTTCCCCCAGGCCTCTGACTAGGACATTGTGCTGTTTTTTGGTCATTAGTATGTGTAATATATAAAAGAACCTGTTCCCCCAGGCCTCTGACTAGGCCATTGTGTTGTTTTTTTTTTGTTATTAGCATGTGTAATATATCAGTAGAACCTGTCCCCTGGCCTCTGACTAGAACATTGTGCTGTTTTTTTTGTTATTAGTATGTGTAATATATCAGAAGAACCTGTTCGCCCAGGCCTCTGACTAGGACATTGTGATGTTTATTGGTTATTAGTATGTGTAATATATCAGAAGAACCTGTTCCCACAGGCCTCTGACTAGGACATTGCACTGTTTTTTGGTTATATGTATGTGTAATATATCAGAAGAACCTTTCCCCCATGCCTCTGACTAGGACATTGTGCTGTTTTTTGGTTATTAGTATGTGTAATATATCAGAAGAACCTGTTCCACCAGGCCTCTGACTAGGACATTGTCCTGTTTTTTGGTTATTAGTATGTGTAATATATTAGAAGAACCTGTTCTCCCAGGCCTCTGACTAGGACATTGTGCTGTTTTATGGTTATTAGCATGTGTCATACACCAGAAGAACCTGTTCTCCCAGGCCTCTGACTAGCACATTGTGCTGTTTTTTTGGTTATTAGCATGTGTAATATATAAGTAGAAACTGTCCCCCATGCCTCTGACTAGGACATTGTGCCGTTTTTTGGTTATGTGTAATATATCAGTAGAAACTCTTCCCCAAAGCCTCTGACTAGGACATTGTGCTGTTTTGTGGTTATTAGTATGTGTAATATATCAGAAGAACCTGTTCCCCTAGGCCTATGACTAAGACATTGTGTGTTTTTTGGTTATTAGTATGTGTAATATATCAGAAGAACCTGTTCCCCCAGGCCTCTGACTAGGACATTGTGCTGATTTTTGGTTATTAGTATGTGTAATATGTCAGAAGAACCTGTTCCCGCTGACCTCTGACTAGGACATTGTGCTGTTTCTTCATTATTAGCATGTGTAATATATCGGAAGAACCTGTACTGCTAGGCCACTGACTAGGACATTGTGCTGTTTTTTGGTACTTAGTATGTGTAATATATCAGAAGAACCTGTTCCCCCATGCCTCTGACTAGGACATTGTGCTGTTTTTTTTGTTATTAGCATGAGTAATATATCAGAAGAACCTGTTCCCCCAGGCCTCTGACTAGGACATTGTGCTGTTATTTGGTTATTAGTATGTGTAATATATCAGAAGAACCTGTTCCCCCTGGCCTCTGACTAGGACATTGGTCTGTGTTTTGGTTATACGTATGTGTAATATATCAGAAGAACCTGTTCCCCCAGGCCTCTCACTAGGACATTGTGCTGTTTTATGGTTATTAGCATGTGTCATACATCAGAAGAACCTGTTACCCCTGGCCTCTGACTAGGCTTTTTTTGGTTATTAGCATGTGTAATGTATCAGTAGAACCTGTCCCCCAGGCCTCTGACTAGAACATTGTGCTGTTTTTTGGTTATTAGTATGTGTAATATATAAACAAACCTGTTCCCCCAGGCCTCTGACTAGGACATTGTGCTGTTTTTTTGTTATTAGTATATGCAATATATCAGAAGAACCTGTTCCCCCAGGCCTCTGACTAGGACATTGTGCTGTTTATTGGTTATTAGTATGTGTAATGTATCAGAAGAACCTGTTCCCACAGGCCTCTGACTAGGACATTGTGCTGTTTTGTGGTTATAAGTATGTGTAATATATCAGAAGAACCTTTTCCCCCAGGCCTCTGACTAGGACATTGTGCTGTTTTTTGGTTATTAGTATGAATACGAATATTACCTGTGGCAGGCACCATTTGTAAAACTACAATCCACTCTGCTAAAGGCCCCATGAAGGCTCAGTGTCTCTCCAACCTAACACCATTCTTAAGTATTCAACTCCGGTACCACCTTTAACATTCCTATAAGAAAAGTGCAGTCCGGGTCTGAACTGTCTGCAAACAGCTGCAGTTAACTTTGAACCTAACACCACTCTTAAGTATTCAACTCCGGTACCACCTTTAACATTCCTACAAGAAAAGTGCAGTCCGGGTCTGAACTGTCTGAAAACAGCTACAGTTAACTTTGAACCTAACACCACTCTTAAGTATTCAACTCCGGTACCACCTTTAACATTCCTACAAGAAAAGTGCAGTCCGGGTCTGAACTGTCTGCAAACAGCTACTGTTAACTTTGAACATAACACCACTCTTAAGTATTCAACTCCGGTACCACCTTTAACATTCCTATAAGAAAAGTGCAGCCGGGTCTGAACTGTCTGCAAAAAGCTACAGTTAACTTTGAACTTAACACCACTCTTAAGTATTCAAATCCGGTACCACCTTTAACATTCCTATAAGAAAAGTGCAGTCCGGGTCTGAACTGTCTGCAAACAGCTACAGTTAACTTTGAGTATGTGTCTAACTGTTTGAGCCAATCTTCATTTTCCCCTGGAGAGCACTGTGCTTTGGCTGGAAGCAGCCCCACCACCACCACCACACACACACACACACACATCTTCCACTTTTTCTTATTCCCTTCTGTTAGCAAATAGTATCAATAACTGATCAATACTGTGTGTTTGTTTATTTAAACTATACCACAGTAGCCTACTGATACAAGGTTATCCTGGTTTTCCACCTGAGAAATTAAGACAAGACTTACAGTTTCAGAGCAGTCCTTGGTCAATTGTGATTGTTCTTAACACATACTTGTCTTGCTTTGGCTCATTAGCAGCAGTACAAAGAACTGCCTGCTCACACCCTTGTTCTCCCATCCCCTTCCCTGTTTATTACCTTAAGACAATCCCAGAGTGAATAAATATTACCTGTGGCAGGCACCATTTGTAAAATTACAATCCACTCTGCTACAGGCCCCATGAAGGCTCAGTGTCTCTCCAGTAAGTGTTTTACAACTGTAAATGCCTATTTATGTTGAATTGTATTAGACATTTTACAACTGTATATGTTTATGTTGAATTGTGTTAGACATCTAATATGTTTTATGCTTTATTTTTGATGTTACTATGGCATGCACCAAGTTGTTACTAGTATAATAGTATGTATGGTCTATTTGCATAGCTGCACCTTGTTCACAAATGTTATTCATGTATTAGTGTTGTGTGTAGACAGCTCATACTAGTGTCTAAATTATTTCTATAAGTTTGTGCTGTTACTGGTGGATAGAATCACATTAGAGAACCACGAAAGATTGCTGCTCGCTATATTTTTATCTGTTGCTGCATAACTGTCTGGTTTTTGTTTTCTAATGTTCTTCCAACTGGCTCAGTATCTGCATATACTAAGTAGTGGTTCAGGACATTGCATGTGGTAGCTATTTGCTCAGTGTGTTTTTTATAATCTTTCTAATATATATTTACCATCTCAAAAGTGCTTACTCCTCTCTGTACCCTTCTTTTCTAGACCTAACACCACTCTTAAGTATTCAACTCCGGTACCACCTTTAACATTCCTATCAGAAAAGTGCAGTCCGGGTCTGAACTGTCTGCAAACAGCTACAGTTAACTTTGAGTATGTGTCTAACTGTTTGAGCCAATCTTCATTTTCCCCTGGAGAGCACTGTGCTTTAGCTGTAAGCAGCCCCCCCCCCCACCACCACCACCACCACAAACACACACATCTTCCACTTTCTCTTATTCCCTTCTGTTAGCAAATAGTATCAATAACTGATCAATACTGTGTGTTTGTTTATTTAAACTATACCACAGTAGCCTACTGATACAAGGTTATCCTGGTTTTTCACCTGAGAAATTAAGGCAAGACTTACAGTTTCAGAGCAGTCCTTGGTCAATTGTGATTGTTCTTAACACATACTTGTCTTGCTTTGGCTCATTAGCAGCAGTACAAAGAACTGCCTGCTCACACCCTTGTTCTCCCCTCCCCTTCCGTGTTTATTACCTTAAGACAATCCCAGAGTTAATAAATATTACCTGTGGCAGGCATCATTTGTAAAACTAAAATCCACTCTGCTACAGGCCCCATGAAGGCTCAGTGTCTCTCCAGTAAGTGTTTTACAACTGTAAATGCCTATTTATGTTGAATTGTATTAGACATTTTACAACTGTATATGTTTATGTTGAATTGTGTTAAACATCTAATATGTTTTATGCTTTATTTTTGATGTTACTATGGCATGCACCAAGTTGTTACTAGTATAATAGTATGTATGGTCTATTTGCATAGCTGCACCTTGTTCACTAATGTTATTCATGTAATAGTGTTGTGTGTAGACAGCTCATACTAGTGTCTACATTATTTCTATAAGTTTGTGCTGTTACTGGTGGATAGAATCACATTAGAGAACCACGACAGATTGCTGCTCACTATATTTTTATCTGTTGCTGCATAACTGTCTGTTTTTTGTTTTCTAATGTTCTTCCAATTGGCTCAGTATCTGCATATACTAAGTAGTGGTTCAGGACATTGCATGTGGTAGCTATTTGCTCAGTGTGTTTTTTATAATCTTTCTAATATATATTTACCATCGCAAAAGTGCTTACTCCTCTCTGTACTCTTCTTTTCTAGACCTAACACCACTCTTAAGTATTCAACTCCGGTACCACCTTTAACATTCCTATAAGAAAAGTGCAGTCCGGGTCTGAACTGTCTGCAAACAGCTACAGTTAACTTTGAGTATGTGTCTAACTGTTTGAGCCAATCTTCATTTTCCCCTGCTGAGCACTGTGCTTTGGCTGTAAGCAGCCCCCACCACCACCACCACCACCACCACACACACACACACATCTTCCACTTTCTCTTATTCCCTTCTGTTAGCAAATAGTATCAATAACTGATCAATACTGTGTGTTTGTTTATTTAAACTATACCACAGTAGCCTACTGATACAAGGTTATCCTGGTTTTCCACCTGAGAAATTAAGACAAGACTTACAGTTTCAGAGCAGTCCTTGGTCAATTGTGATTGTTCTTAACACATACTTGTCTTGCTTTGGCTCATTAGCAGCAGTACAAAGAACTGCCTGCTCACACCCTTGTTCTCCCTCCCTTCCCTGTTTATTACCTTAAGACAATCCCAGAGTTAATAAATATTACCTGTGGCAGGCACCATTTGTAAAACTTCAATCCACTCTGCTACAGGCCCCATGAAGGCTCAGTGTCTCTCCAGTAAGTGTTGTACAACTGTAAATGCCTATTTATGTTGAATCGTATTAGACATTTTACAACTGTATATGTTTATGTTGAATTTCAAGCCTGTACTCCAATCTGCTTACTTACACTATCAGACTATTTACCCCACTCATAGGACCAAAAACTGGGACTGGGTTAGCACCGCTCCGCTTCACCCTCGCTACGCTTGGGCTCGCTTCGCTCCCCTCCCTGCCCCCTTATCCCACCCACCCCTACTGTGTCTACATTTATAGCCATTAGGCCACACCCCTACTTCCTCTCCAACCTACACAACTTCCTCTCCAATTTCCCCCCCCACCACTTTACTGTTTAACCACTACTATTCCTCTGAAGCACATTGACCCCACCCATTGATGACATATAACATGTCTATAAATAATTATAAACTCCTTCCTCTTATCTTACCACTCTTAATTCTGCCATACTTTCTTACTAGCTATGAAAATCTCACATTCGTAGGTTTCTCTTATCCAAAATGCCAAACCAAGACCCCCCCTACCTCCACTGACTGCGGAACTTGCCCACTACTACACTACCCCAAAAATTATAAATTCCATCCACTTGCTTCTAAAAAAAAACACTCCAATCAACACCAAAATCCAAATATGAACTAAAACTACTATTCAAAGTTATTAGACTACTAGCGTATCCAAGAAAAAACATAACCAAAGATGGGGACATCCATCCTAATCCAGGCCCAACCTTAACTCAAAATCCTGCCAGCCCACCACTCTCCCACCGACTGGTCAACTCCCTCCTAATATGCCACTTAAACATTAGAAGCCTAAACAATAAGATACATAGCCTGCATGCTGTACTAGCCACATACCTCCCCGACATAATGTGTCTATCTGAAACATGGCTCCGGCCATCAACCAAAGACTATGAGATCCTACCTCCTGGTTACAATATACTTAGGGCAGATAGAGTAAAGAAAAGAGGAGGTGGAATAGCCGTTTTATATAATAGCACACTTAACATCATAACTAACCCTATACAACCACCCCAGGTCTCTAACGCTGAAATACTAGCTCTAAAAATTCTACTAAATAATCATAAGGGCATTAACCTAATTGTCACCTATATTCCCCCTGGGAACAATGTAGAAACACTACAGGTCATTCTACATTGGATAGCCAACAACTACCCTCAAGAAACCATTGTCCTGGGCGATGTTAATATTGACTGGAACCAATGCACAACACAGTCCAACCCCATCCCTGTTAACCTACATGGATTCTCTCAGATAATATCATCTACCACACGTACAGGTAACAATAACCAAAAAGAGAGTATACTAGACTGGATACTCACCAACAGTCATCCCCAGAACTATATTTCTGGAACTCTCCCTAATGATCTTAGTGATCACCTGCTCACATACATCATGAAAGACAAAATTAATTGTACAAGCTTACCTATTTATAGG
The DNA here is from genome assembly GCF_019279795.1 of Protopterus annectens. Taxonomy (NCBI): domain Eukaryota; kingdom Metazoa; phylum Chordata; order Ceratodontiformes; family Protopteridae; genus Protopterus; species Protopterus annectens. The sequence goes on from NC_056725.1 coordinate 430,271,767, forward strand.
TCTATCAGATCCAAGAAAAACTTTGACCCAACTAAATTTCAACTTGAACTCAAATCATGTAACTGGACAAAACTAAAGTTCCTTCCCCTTGAAGAGGCAGTGTCATCATTTAACAATTCATTCCTTACTATACTTGAATCACATGCCCCTAAATGCTCAATAAGAATTTAAACTCAACTAGCACCCTGGCTAACAACAGACACCAAAACCAAAATAACAACTAGAGACAAAGCGTGGGATAAATGGCGCACTACCAAACTACCCCTAGATCGTATCAAATTCCAACAACTTAGAAATGAGACTAAAAAAGCCATCATACTAGATAAGAAAAATTACTTCTACAATCTGCAACATAAACATCAGAATAACCCTCAAAAGTACTGGGCAGGCATAAATAAACTTCTCCAACCAGGCAAATCCACTACTCTGACCCCAGGAACATTATCTGACAAGTGCCAAGAAGATATAGCCAATTCATTCAATACTTTCTTCACAGAAACCATCCAGTCATTAGCTAACCAACTTTCTCCTCCCCACACTTCTATAAACACTATACCCGACTCACCAGTCTCTTTTAACTTCCAGCCAGTGTCCACATCCTTTATCAGATCCCTTTTGAAAAAACTGAAGCCAACCACCCTTTCAGCCGATCTTCTGCCGGCTGAATACCTGCAAATTGCTGCAGATGTCGTAGCCTACCCTATCTCAATCCTAATTAACAGAACCATAACTGAGGCCTCAATCCCCTCAATTTGGAAAATATCCTATGTTATTCCACTCCACAAAGGAGGTTCATCCACAGAACTATCCAACTATAGACCTATAGCCATACTATCACCACTTGCCAAAATTATGGAAAAGTGCATGCACGACCAACTAATGCTCTATCTAACCCCAAATAAACTACTCACAGACTCTCAACATGGATTCAGACCCCATCATAGTACAACCACTGCCCTCCACTCTTTTACTGAAAACATTAATCTTAACCGGAATAATAAAAAAATATCCTCCACTCTCTTCCTGGACCTATCGAAAGCCTTCGATATGGTAAACCATCACTTACTTCTATATACTTTAAAAACCCTGTATCTAGATACTCCAGCCCTTGACTGGTTTCAAGCTTACCTCACTGGGAGACAACAAGCAGTAATGTGGCAAAACAAGCTCTCCTGCCTACTACCAAATACCATAGGAGTTCCTCAAGGTTCCATATTAGGACCTCTCCTCTTTTCAGTATTCATAAACGACATCCAAACAGTCATCCCTGAATCCACCTGCATTCAATATGCAGATGACTCGACTATAATATGTTCCAGTGCCTCTCTTGCAAATCTACTAACTACCACCCAACATAGCTTCACCAAAGTCAAAAACTGGCTTGCCAACCATCTCCTGATCTTAAATCCAAACAAAACCAAGTTACTTCTCTTCTACCCAACCAATACATCTCCGACTGAAAACTTCACTATAAAATCTAATAATGTAACCATCATCTCCCCAGACACCTATACAAAGCTATTAGGAGTAAACATTGACAATAAACTCAGATTTGATATACATATCAACCAAGCCATTAAGTCAGTCAACAAGAAACTTGGGACCCTATATAGAATTAAAGCCTTCCTTACCCCGAATGCCAGGGCAGCCACAGCCCGTTCACACCTTCTCTCTACCCTACTATATGCCTCTCCTGTCCTCACTCACCTTAACAAATCTGATCTGGCCAAGCTCTCATCCTGCTATAATCACATTGCCAGGTTCGTTACAGGCCTACCCTACAGAACACACCACTGTACTAACCTGAAAAAGCTTGGATGGATAGAATTCCCACACCTTCTTCACCAGTCCCAACTCATAGAGGCCTTCAAAATCCTTAAACAACCTGAGAATACCCCAGCACTAAAAAACGTAATGACTCCCTACTCCAACCTAAGCTACCTTCGCTCAGCAAACAGACTCCTTGTCCAAACAACTAAATCTCTCAACCTAGGTGGTTACGCGCTATTTGCCAACACCACTGGTAAAATATGGAACTCTCTCCCAAATAACATCACACTTGCAACTTCTTTAAGTCAATTCAAAAATAGTCTAAAACTCCACTTCGTCACACTGGCTATGTCCTTGCTCAAACCCAGACTAGCTCTGTGCCATTAACTAAAACATAAACAACTAGCTAAGATGATAAGTACTTTGTATACTGTGATAAAGAAATATGTATCCTGTCTAACTCTATGTCATTATACTGCCTACCGTCCTTGCTAATATGTTATTAATGTTACATTTGTAGTAATCTCAGAAATAGTAATGGCAGTCTTGTACTTGTATGTAAATAGCCTATGTTTTTTGTTAAGTTCTTTCAACTCATTTACTGTACCTAATTATCAGTGTAACTCTGTTGGAGCTTTTCTCCCCGGGCCTCCGCTGAAAAAGGACATGCATCCAGTTGGACCATCCCGGTTAACAAATGTAAAAAAAAATAAAATAAATAAAATAAATAAATAAATAATACTATATCAGAAGAACATGTTCCCCCAGGCCTCTGACTAGGACAATGTGTGTTTTTTGGTTATTAGTATGTATAACATATCAGAAGAACATGTTCCCCCCGGCCTCTGACTAGGACATTGTGCTGTTTTTTGGTTATTAGTATGTGTAATATATCAGAAGAACCTGATCCCCCAGGCCTCTGACTAGGACATTGTGCTGTTTTCTGGTTATTAGTATGTGTAATATATCAGAAGAACTTGTTCCCCCAGCCTCTGACTAGGACATTGTGCTGTTTTTTTGGTTATTAGTATGTGTAATATATCAGAAGAACCTGTTCCCCCGGCCTCTGACTAGGACATTGTGCTGTTTCTTGGTTATTAGTATGTGTAATATATCAGAAGAACCTGTTCCCCCAGGCCTCTGACTAGGACATTGTGCTTTTTTTGGTTATTAGCATGTGTAATATATCAGTAGAACCTGTCCCCCAGGCAACTAACTAGGACACTGTGCTGTTTTTTGGTTATAAGTATGTGTAATATATCAGAAGAACCTGTTCCCCCAGGCCTCTGACTAGGACATTGTGCTGTTTTTTTTTGTTATTAGTATGTGTAATATATCAGAAGAACCTGTTCCCCCAGGCCTCTGACTAGGACATTGTGCTGTTTATTGGTTATTAGTATGTGTAATATGTCAGAAGAACCTTTTCCCCCATGCCTCTGACTAGGATATTGTGCTGTTTTTTGGTTATTAGTATGAATAGTATATCAGAAGAACATGTTCCCCCAGGCCTCTGACTAAGACAATGTGTGTCTTTTTATTATTAGTATGTGTAATGTATCAGAAGAACCTGATCCCCCAGGCCTCTGACTAGGACATTGTGCTGTTTCTTGGTTATTAGTATGTGTAATATATCAGAAGAACCTGTTCCCCCAGGCCTTTGACTAGGACATTGTGATGTTTATTGGTTATTAGTATGTGTAATATATCAGAAGAACATGTTCCCCCCGGCCTCTGACTAGGACATTGTGCTGTTTTATGGTTATTAGCATGTGTCATACATCAGAAGAACCTGTTTCCCCAGGCCTCTGACTAGGACATTGTGCTATTTTTGGTTATTAGCATGTGTCATACATCAGAAGAACCTGTTCCCCCAGGCCTCTGACTAGGACATTGTGTTGTTTTTTTTGTTATTAGTATGTTTAATATATCAGAAGAGCCTGTACCCCCAGGCCTCTGACAAGGACATTGTGCTGTTTATTGGTTATTAGTATGTGTAATATATCAGAAGAACCTTTTCCCCCAAGCCTCTGACTAGGACATTGTGCTGTTTTTTGGTAATTAGTATGAATACTATATCAGAAGAACCTGTTCCCTCCAGTCTCTGACTAGGACATTGTGCTGTTTTCTGGTTATTAGTATGTGTAATATATCAGAAGAACCGGATTCCCCAGGCCTCTGACTAGGACATTGTGCTGTTTCTTGGCTATTAGTATGTGTAATATATCAGAAGAACCTGTTCCGCGAGGCCTCTGAGTAGGACATTGTGCTGTTTTTTTTTTGTTATTAGTATGTATAATATATCAGAAGAACCTGTTCGCCCAGGCTTCTGACTAGGACATTGTGATGTTTATTGGTTATTAGTATGTGTAGTATAGCAGAACAACCTGTTCCCACAGGCCTTTGACTAGGACATTGCGCTGCTTTTTGGTTATATGTATGTGTAATATATCAGAAGAACCTTTCCCCCATGCCTCTGACTAGGACATTGTGCTGTTTTTTGGTTATTAGTATGTGTAATATATCAGAATAACCTGTTCCCCCAGGCCTCCGACTAGGACATTGTCCTGTTTTTTGGTTGTTAGTATGTGTAATATATTAGAAGAACCTGTTCTCCCAGGCCTCTGACTAGGACATTGTGCTGTTTTTTTGGTTATTAGCATGTGTAATATACAAGTAGAACCTGTCCCCCATGCCTCTGACTAGGACATTGTGCTGGTTTTTGGTTATGCGTAATAGATCAGTAGAACCTCTTCCCCAAGGCCTCTGACTAGGACATTGTGCTGTTTTGTGGTTATTAGTATGTGTAATATATCAGAAGAACCTGTTCCCCCAGGCCTCTGACTAGGACATTGTGTGCTTTTTGGTTATTAGTATGTGTAATATATCAGAAGAACCTGTTCCCCCAGGCCTCTGACTAGGACTTTGTGCTGTTTCTTGGTTATTAGTATGCGTAATATATCAGAAGAACGTGTTCTGCTAGGCCACTTACTAGGACATTGTGCTGTTTTTTGGTTATTAGTATGTGTAATATATCAGAAGAACCTCTTCCCCCAGGCCTCTAACTAGGACATTGTGCTGTTTTTTTTTTTATTAGTATGTGTAAAATATCAGAAGAACCTGTTCCCCGAGGCCTCTGACTAGGACATTGTGCTGTTTATTGGTTATTATTATGTGTAATATATCAGAAGAACCTGTTCCCCCTGGCCTCTGACTAGGACATTGTGCTGTTTTTTGGTTATTAGTATGTGTAATATATCAGAAGAACCTGTTCCCCCAGGCCTCTCACTAGGACATTGTGCTGTTTTATGGTTTTTAGAATATGTCATACATCAGAAGAACCTGTTCCCCCAGGCCTCTGACTAGGCTTTTTTTGGTTATTAGCATGTGTAATGTATCAGTAGAACCTGTCCCCCAGGCCTCTGACTAGGACATTGTGCTGTTTTTTTGTTATTAGTATATGCAATATATCAGAAGAACCTGTTCCCCCAGGCCTCTGACTAGGACATTGTGCTGTTTTTTTGTTATTAGTATGTGTAATATATCAGAAGAACCTGTTCCCCCAGGCCTCTGACTAGGACATTGTGCTGTTTATTGGTTATTAGTATGTGTAATGTATCAGAAGAACCTGTTCCCACAGGCCTCTGACTAGGACATTGTGCTGTTTTGTGGTTATAAGTATGTGTAATATATCAGAAGAATCTTTTCCCCCAGGCCTCTGACTAGGACATTGTGCTGTTTTTTGGTTATTAGTATGAATACTATATCAGAAGAACATGTTCCCCCAGGCCTCTGACTAGGACAATGTGTGTTTTTTGGTTATTAATTTGTGTAATGTATCAGAAGAACATGTTCCCCCCGGCCTCTGACTAGGACATTGTGCTGTTTTTTGGTTATTAGTATGTGTAATATATCAGAAGAACCTGTTCCGCCAGGCCTCTGACTAGGACATTGTACTTTTTTTTTGTTATTAGTATGTGTAATACATCAGAAGAACCTGTTCGCCCAGGCCTCTGACTAGGACATTGTGATTTTTATTGGTTATTAGTATGTGTAATATATCAGAAGAACCTATTCCCCCAGGCTTCTGACTAGGACATCGTGCTGTTTTTTGGTTATATGTATGTGTAATATATCAGAAGAACCTGTTCCCCCATGCCTCTGACTAGGACATTGGGCTGTTTTTTTGGATATTAGTATGTGCAATATATCAGAACAACCTGTTCCCCCTGGCCTCTGACTAGGACATTGTGCTGTTTTTTGGTTATTAGTATGTGTAATATATCAGAAGAACCTGTTCCCCCAGGCCTCTGACTAGGACATTGTGCTTTTTTTGGTTATTAGCATGTGTAATATATCAGTAGATCCTGTCCCCCAGGCCTCTGACTAGGACATTGTGGTGTTTTTTGGTTATTAGTATGTGTAAAATATAAAATAACCTGTTTCCCCAGGCCTCTGACTAGGACATTCTGCTGTTTTATGGTTATTAGCATATGACATACACCAGAAGAACCTGTTCTCCCAGGCCTCTGACTAGCACATTGTGCTGTTTTTTTGGTTATTAGCATGTGTAATATATAAGTAGAACCTGTCCCCCATGCCTCTGCCTAGGACATTGTGCTGTTTTTTGGTTATGTGTAATATATCAGTAGAACCTCTTCCCCAAGGCCTCTGACTAGGACATTGTGCTGTTTTGTGGATGTCCTTCAAGAATGCAACTGCAGTCATAACATAAGGGTTGTCCTGCCTCAGGCAGCCCTCAAAGGTTCAAAGAGAAGCACCCTTGGGTTGAAAATTATCCTTATTCTCACAAAACTGGCATATCTTAACCAAGGACAACTGTATTCTGGATTTGATAGACAAAGGTTACAGATTCCACTTCCACACATTACCAATATAACAAGGCATGCCAAACCTGCCACATCATCAAAGGGCAGAGGCACTCTCTCAAGTTTCCAAGCTGTTAAGTATAAAAGCAATAGAAAGGGTTCCTCATCAGGAGCAAGGCCAGGGATTTTATTCAAGGCTGTTCCTTGTTCCAAGAAAAGAAAACAAATGGAGACCCATACTGGTCTTCGTTCCCCCAGGCCTCTGACTAGGACATTGTGTGTTTTTTGGTTATTAGTATGTGTAATATATCAGAAGAACCTGTTCCCCCAGCCTCTGACTAGGACATTGTGCTGTTTTTTGGTTATTAGTATGTGTAATATATCAGAAGAACCTGTTCCCCCAGGCCTCTCACTAGGACATTGTGCTGTTTCTTGGTTATTAGTATGTGTAATATATCAGAAGAACCTGTTCTGCTAGGCCACTGACTAGGACATTGTGCTGTTTTTTGGTACTTAGTATGTGTAATATATCAGAAAAACCTGTTCCCTCAGGCCTCCAACTAGGACATTGTGCTGTTTTTTTTTTTTATTAGTATGTGGAAAATATCAGAAGAACCTGTTCCCCGAGGCCTCTGACTAGGACATTGTGCTGTTTATTGGTTATTAGTATGTGTAATATATCAGAAGAAGCTGTTCCCCCTGGCCTCTGACTAGGACATTGTGCTGTTTTTTGGTTATTAGTATGTGTAATATATCAGAAGAACCTGTTCCCCGAGGCCTCTCACTAGGACATTGTGCTGTTTTATGGTTTTTAGCATATGTCATACATCAGAAGAACCTGTTCCCCCAGGCCTCTGACTAGGCTTTTTTTAGTTATTAGCATGTGTAATGTATCAGTAGAACCTGTCCCCCAGGCCTCTGACTCGGACATTGTGCTGTTTTTTTGTTATTAGTATATGCAATATATCAGAAGAACCTGCTCTCCCAGGCCTCTGACTACGACATTGTGCTGTTTTTTTTGTTATTAGTATGTGTAATATATCAGAAGAACCTGTTCCCCCAGGCCTCTGACTAGGACATTGTGCTGTTTATTGGTTATTAGTATGTGTAGTGTATCAGTAGAACCAGTTCCCACAGGCCTCTGACTAGGACATTGTGCTGTTTGTCGGTTATTAGTATGAATACTATATCAGAAGAACATGTTCCCCCAAGGAATCTGACTAATGCAATGTGTGTTTTTTGGTTATTAGTATGTGTAACATATCAGAAGAACATGTTCCTCCCAGCCTCTTACTAGGACACTGTGCTGTTTTTTGCTTATTAGTATGTGTAATATATCAGAAGAACCTGTTCCCCCATGCCTCTGACTAGGACATTGTCCTTTTTTTTTGGTTATTAGTATGTGCAATACATCAGAACAACCTGTTCCCCCTGGCCTCTGACTAGGACATTGTGCTGTTTTTTGGTTATTAGTATGTGTAATATATCAGAAGAACCTGTTCCCCCAGGTCTCAGACTAGGACATTGTGCTGTTTTATGGTTATTAGCATGTGTCATACATAAGAAGAACCTGTTCCCCAACGCCTCTGACTAGGACATTGTGCTTTTTTTGGTTATTAGCATGTGTAATATATCAGTAGATCCTGTCCCCCAGGCCTCTAACTAGGACATTGTGCTGTTTTTTGGTTATAAGTATGTGTAATATAGCAGTAGAACATGTTCCCCCAGGCCTCTGACTAGGACATTATGCTGTTTTTTGGTTATTAGTAGTTGTAAAATATAAAATAACCTGTCCCCCAGGCCTCTGACTAGGACATTGTGTTTTTTTTGTTATTAGTATGTGTAATATATCAGAAGAACCTGTTCGCCCAGGCCTCTGACTAGGCCATTGTGCTGTTTTTTTCTTATTAGTATATGCAATATATCCGAAGAGCCTGTTCCCGCAGGCCACTAACTAGGACATTGTGCTGTTTTTTGGTTATACGTATGTGTAATATATCAGAGGAACCTGTTCCCCCATGCCTCTCACTAGGACATTGTGCTGTTTTTTTGGTTATTAGTATGTGTAATATATCAGAAGTACCTGTTCCCCCAGGCCTCTGACTAGGACATTGTGCTGTTTTATGGTTATTAGCATGTGTCATACATAAGAAGAACCTGTTCCCCCAGGCCTCTGACTAGGACATTGTGCTTTTTTTGGTTATTAGCATGTGTAATATATCAGTAGAACCAGTCCCCCAGGCCTCTAACTAGGACATTGTGCTGTTTTTTGGTTATATGTATGTGTAATAAATCAGTAGAACCTGTTCCCCCAGGCCTCTGACTTGGACATTGTGCTGTTTTTTGGTTATTAGTATGTGTAATATATAAAAGAACCTGTTCCCCAAGGCCTCTGACTAGGACATCGTGCTGTTTTTTTCTTATTAGTATATGCAATATATCAGAAGAACCTGTTCCCCCAGGCCTCTGACTAGGAATTTGTGTTGTTTTTTTTTGTTATTAGTATGTGTAATATATCAGAAGAACCTGTTCCCCCAGGCCTCTGACTAGGACATTGTGCTGTTTTTTTTGTTATTAGTATGTGTAATATATCAGAAGAACATGTTTTCCCAGCCTCTGACAAGGACATTGTGCTGTTTATTGGTTATTAGTATGTGTAATATATCAGAAGAACCTTTTCCCCCATGCCTCTGACTAGGACATTGTGCTGTTTTTTGGTAATTAGTATGAATACTATATCAGAAGAACATGTTCCCCCAGGCCTCTGACTAGGACATTGTGCTGTTTTTTGGTAATTAGTATGAATACTATATCAGAAGAAACTCTTCCCCCTGGCCTCTGACTAGGACATTGTGCTGTTCTCTGGTTATTAGTATGTCTAATATATCTGAAGAACCTGAGCCCCCAGGCCTCTGACTAGGACATTGTGCTGTTTCTTGGTTATTGGCATGTGTAATATATCAGAAGAACCTGTTCCGCCAGGCCTCTGACTAGGACATTGAGCTGTTTTTTTTGTTATTAGTATGTATAATATATCAGAAGAACTTGTTTCCCCAGGCCTCTGACTAGGACATTGTGCTGTTTTTTTTTTTTGTTATTAGTATGTGTAATATATCAGAAGAACCTGTTCCCACAGGCCTCTGACTAGGACATTGCGCTGTTTTTTGGTTATATGTATGTGTAATATATCAGAAGAACCTTTCCCCCATGCCTCTGACTAGGACATTGTGCTGTTTTTTGGTTATTAGTATGTGTAATATATCGAAGAACCTGTTTCACCAGGCCTCTGACTAGGACATTGTCCTGTTTTTTAGTTATTAGTGTGTAATGTATTAGAAGAACCTGTTCTCCCAGTCCTCTGACTAGGACATTGTGCTGTTTTATGGTTATTAGCATGTGTCATACACCAGAAGAACCTGTTCTCGTAGGCCTCTGACTAGCACATTGTGCTGTTTTTTTGGTTATTAGCATGTATAATATATCAGTAGAACCTGTCACCCAGGCCTCTGACTAGGACATTGTGCTGTTTTGTGGTTATTAGTATGTGTAATATATCAGAAGAACCTGTTGCCCCAGGCCTCTGACTAGGACATTGTGTGGTTTTTGGTTATTAGTATGTGTAATATATATCAGAAGAACCTTTTCCCCCAGGCCTCTGACTAGGACATTGTGCTATTTTTTGGTTATTAGTATGTGTAATATATCAGAAGAACCTGTTCCCCCAGGCATCTGACTAGGACATTGTGCTGTTTCTTGGTTATTAGTAGGTGTAATATATCAGAAGAACTTCTTCTGCTAGGCCTCTGACTAGGACATTGTGCTGATTTTTGGTTATTAGTATGTGTAATATATCAGAAGAACCTGTTCCCCCAGGACTCTGACTAGGACATTGTGCTGTTTTTTTGTTATTAGTACGTGTAATATATCAGAAGAACCTGTTCCCCCAGGCCTCTGACTAGGACATTGTGCTGTTTATTGATTATTAGTATGTGTAATATATCAGATGAACCTGTTCCCCCAGGAATGTGACTAGGACATTGTGCTGTTTTTTTTATTAGTATGTGTAATATATCAGAAGAACCTGTTCCCCCAGGTCTCTGACTAGGACATTGTGCTGTTTATTGGTTATTAGTATGTGTAATATATCAGAAGGACCTGTTCCCCCTGGCCTCTGACTAGGACATTGTGCTGTTTTTTTGGTTATTAGTATGTGTAATATATCAGAAGAACTTGTTCCCCCAGGCCTCTCACTAGGACATTGTGCTGTTTTATGGTTATTAGCATGTGTCATACATCAGAAGAACCTGTTCCACCAGGCCTCTGACTAGGACGTTGTGCTGTTTTTTTTGTTATTAGTATGTGTAATATATCAGAAGAACCTGTTCCCCCCAGGCCTCTGAGTAGGACATTGTGCTGTTTTTTGGTAATTAGTATGAATACTATATCAGAAGAACATGTTCCCCCAGGCCTCTGACTAGGACAATGTGTGTTTTTTGGTTATTAGTATGTGTAATATATCAGAAGAACCTGTTCCCCCAGGCCTCTGACTAGGACATTGTGCTGTTTTTTTGTTATTAGTATGTATAATATATCAGAAGAACCTGTTTCCCCAGGCCTCTGACTAGGACATTGTGCTGTTTCTTGGCTGTTAGTATGTGTAATATATCAGAAGAACCTGTTCCGCCAGGCCTCTGACTAAGACATTGTGATGTTTATTGGTTATTAGTATGTGTAGTATATCAAAAGAACCTGTTTCCACAGGCCTCTGACTAGGACATTGCGCTGCTTTTTGGTTATATGTATGTGTAATATATCAGAAGAACCTTTCCCCCGTGCCTCTGCCTAGGACACTGTGCTGTTTTTTTTGGTTATTAGTATGTGTAATATATCAGAATAACCTGTTCCCCCAGGCCTCTGACTAGGACATTGTCCTGTTTTTTGGTTATTAGTATGTGTAATATATTAGAAGAACCTTTTCTCCCAGGCCTCTGACTAGGACATTGTCCTGTTTTTTGGTTATTAGTATGTGTAATATATTAGAAGAACCTTTTCTCCCAGGCCTCTGACTAGCACATTGTGCTGTTTTTATGGTTATTAGCATGTGTAATATATAAGTAGAACCTGTCCCCCATGCCTCTGACTAGGACATTATGCTGTTTTTTGGTTATGTGTAATATATCAGTAGAACCTCTACCCCAAGGCCTCTGACTAGGACATTGTGCTGTTTTGTGGTTATTAGAATGTGTAATATATCAGAAGAACCTGTTCCCCCAGGCCTCTGACTAGGACATTGTGCTGTTTTTTGGTTATTAGTATGTGTAATATATAAAAGAACCTGTTCCCCAAGGCCTCTGACTAGGACATTGTGCTGTTTTTTTCTTATTAGTATATGCAATATATCAGAAGAACCTGTTCCCCCAGGCCTCTGACTAGGAATTTGTGTTGGTTTTTTTTGTTATTAGTATGTATAATATATCAGAAGTACCTGTTCCCCCAGGCCTCTGACTAGGGCATTGTGCTGTTTTTTTTGTTATTAGTATGTATAATATATCAGAAGAACATGTTTTCCCAGCCTCTGACAAGGACATTGTGCTGTTTATTGGTTATTAGTATGTGTAATATATCAGAAGAACCTTTTCCCCATGCCTCTGACTAGGACATTGTGCTGTATTTTGGTAATTAGTATGAATACTATATCAGAAGAACATGTTCCGCCAGGCCTCTGACTAGCACAATGTGTGTTTTTTGGTTATTAGTATGTGTAATATATCAGAAGAAACTCTTCCCCCCGGCCTATGACTAGGACATTGTGCTGTTTTCTGGTTATAAGTATGTCTAATATATGAGAAGAACCTGAGCCCCCAGGCCTCTGACTAGGACATTGTGCTGTTTCTTGGTTATTTGCATGTGTAATATATCAGAAGAACTTATTCCGCCAGGCCTCTGACTTGGACATTGAGCTGTTTTTTTTGTTATTAGTATGTATAATATATCAGAAGAACCTGTTCCCCCAGGCCTCTGACTTGGACATTGCGCTGTTTTTTTTTTGTTATTAGTATGTGTAAAATATCAGAAGAACCTGTTTCCACAGGCCTCTGACTAGGACATTGCGCTGTTTTTTGGTTATATGTATGTGTAATATATCAGAAGAACCTTTCCCTCATGCCTCTGACTTGGACATTGTGCTGTTTTTTGGTTATTAGTATGTGTAATATATCGAAGAACCTGTTTCACCAGGCCTCTGACTAGGACATTGTCCTGTTTTTTAGTTATTAGTGTGTAATGTATTAGAAGAACCTGTTCTCCCAGTCCTCTGACTAGGACATTGTGATGTTTATTGGTTATTAGTATGTGTAATATATCAGAAGGACCTGTTCCCCCTGGCCTCTGACTAGGACATTGTGCTGTTTTTTTGGTTATTAGTATGTGTAATATATCAGAAGAACTTGTTCCCCCAGGCCTCTCACTAGGACATTGTGCTGTTTTATGGTTATTAGCATGTGTCATACATCAGAAGAACCTGTTCCACCAGGCCTCTGACTAGGACGTTGTGCTGTTTTTTTTGTTATTAGTATGTGTAATATATCAGAAGAACCTGTTCCCCCCAGGCCTCTGAGTAGGACATTGTGCTGTTTTTTGGTAATTAGTATGAATACTATATCAGAAGAACATGTTCCCCCAGGCCTCTGACTAGGACAATGTGTGTTTTTTGGTTATTAGTATGTGTAATATATCAGAAGAACCTGTTCCGCCAGGCCTCTGACTAGGACATTGAGCTGTTTTTTTTTGTTATTAGTATGTATAATATATCAGAAGAACCTGTTTCCCCAGGCCTCTGACTAGGACATTGTGCTGTTTCTTGGCTGTTAGTATGTGTAATATATCAGAAGAACCTGTTCCGCCAGGCCTCTGACTAAGACATTGTGATGTTTATTGGTTATTAGTATGTGTAGTATATCAAAAGAACCTGTTTCCACAGGCCTCTGACTAGGACATTGCGCTGCTTTTTGGTTATATGTATGTGTAATATATCAGAAGAACCTTTCCCCCGTGCCTCTGCCTAGGACACTGTGCTGTTTTTTTTGGTTATTAGTATGTGTAATATATCAGAAGAACCTGTTCCACCAGGCCTCTGACTAGGACATTGTCCTGTTTTTTGGTTATTAGTATGTGTAATATATTAGAAGAACCTGTTCTCCCATGCCTCTGACTAGGACATTGTGCTGTTTTTTGGTTATGTGTAATAAATCAGTAGAACCTGTTCCACCAGGCCTCTGACTTGGACATTGTGCTGTTTTTTGGTAATTAGTATATGCAATATATCAGAAGAACATGTTCCCACAGGCCTCTGACTAGGAAATTGTGTTGTTTTTTTTTTTGTTATTAGTATGTGTAATATATCAGAAGAACCTGTTCCCCCAGGCCTCTGACTAGGACATTGTGCTGTTTTTTTTGTTATTAGTATGTATAATATATCAGAAGAACATGTTTTCCCAGCCTCTGACAAGGACATTGTGCTGTTTATTGGTTATTAGTATGTGTAATATATCAGAAGAATCTTTTCCCCCATGCCTCTGACTAGGACATTGTGCTGTTTTTTGGTAATTAGTATGAATACTATATCAGAAGAACATGTTCCGCCAGGCCTCTGACTAGCACAATGTGTGTTTTTTGGTTATTAGTATGTATAATATATCAGAAGAAACTGTTCCCCCCGGCCTCTGACTAGGACATTGTGCTGTTTTCTGGTTATTAGTATGTCTAATATATCAGAAGAACCCCCCCTTC
>NC_056725.1:430353977-430568977 GCF_019279795.1 Protopterus annectens
CCCAAAGGACATTGTGCTGTTTCTGGTTATTAGTATGTGTAATATATCAGAAGAACCTGATCCCCCAGGCCTCTGACTAGGACATTGTGCTGTTTCTTGGTTATTAGTATGTGCAAAATATCAGAAGAACCTGTTCCGCCAGGCCTCTGACTAAGACAGTGAGCTGTTTTTTTTTGTTATTAGTATGTGTAATATATCAGATGAACCTGTTCGCCCAGGCCTCTGACTAGGATATTGTGCTGTTTTTTGGTTATACGTATGTGTAATATATCAGAAGAACCTGTCCCCAATGCCACTGACTAGGACATTGTGCTGTTTTTTTGGTTATTAGTATGTGTAAAATATCAGAAGAACCCATTCCCCCTGGCCTCTGACTAGGACATTGTGCTATTTTTTGGTTATTAGTATGTGTAATATATCAGAAGAACCTCTTCCCCAAGGTCTCTGACTAGGACATTGTGCTGTTTTGTGGTTATTAGTATGTGTAATATATCAGAAGAACCTGTTGCCCCAGGTTTCTGACTAGGACATTGTGTGGTTTTTGGTTATTAGTATGTGTAATATATCAGAAGAACCTGTTCCCCCAGGCATCTGACTAGGACATTGTGCTGTTTCTTGGTTATTAGTATGTGTAATATATCAGAAGAGCCTGTTCTGCTAGGCCTCTGACTAGGACATTGTGCTGTTTCTTGGTTATTAGTATGTGTAATATATCAGATGAACCTGTTCCCCCAGGCCTCTGACTAGGACATTGTGCTGTTTTTTGGTTATTAGTATGTGTAATATATCAGAAGAACCTGTTCCCCCAGGCCTCTGACTAGGACATTGTGCTTTTTTTGGTTATTAGCATGTGTAATATATCAGTAGAACCTGTCCCCCAGGCCTCTGACTAGAACATTGTGCTGTTTTTTGGTTATTAGTATGTGTAATATATCAGAAGAACCTGTTCCCCCAGGCCTCTGACTAGGACATTGTGCTGTTTCTTGGTTATTAGTATGTGTAATATATCAGAAGAACCTGTTCTGCTAGGCCTCTGACTAGGACATTGTGCTGTTTTTTGGTTATTAGTATGTGTAATATATCAGAAGAACCTGTTCCCCCAGGCCTCTGACTAGGACATTGTGCTGTTTTTTGTTATTAGTATGTGTAATATATCAGAAGAACCTTTTCCCCCTGGCCTCTGACTAGGACATTGTGCTGTTTTTTGGTTATTAGTATGTGTAATATATCAGAAGTACCTGTTCCCCCAGGCCTCTGACTAGGACATTGTGCTGTTTTTTGGTTATTAGTATGTGTAATATATCAGAAGAACCTGTTCCCCTAGGCCTCTGACTAGGACATTGTGCTGTTTTTTGGTTATTAGTATGTGTAATATATCAGAAGAACCTGTTCCCCAACGCCTCTGACTAGGACATTGTGCTTTTTTTGGTTATTAGCATGTGTAATATATCAGTAGAACCAGTCCCCCAGGCCTCTAACTAGGACATTGTGCTGTTTTTTGGTTATTAGTATGTGTAATATATCAGAAGAATTTGTTCCTCAGGCCTCTGACTAGGACATTGTGCTGTTTTTTTGTTATTAGTATGTGTAATATATCAGAAGAACCTGTTCCCCCTGGCCTCTGACTAGGACATTGTGCTGTTTTTTGGTTATTAGTATGTGTAATATATCAGAAGAACCTGTTCCCCCAGGCCTCTGACTAGGACATTGTGCTTTTTTTGGTTATTAGCATGTGTAATATATCAGTAGAACCTGTCCCCCAGGCCTCTAACTAGGACATTGTGCTGTTTTTGGTTATTAGTATGTGTAATATATCAGAAGAACCTGTTCCCCAGGCCTCTGACTAGGACATTGTGCTGTTTTTGGTTATTAGTATGTGTAATATATCAGAAGAACCTGTTCCCCAGGCCTCTGACTAGGACATTGTGCTGTTTTTGGTTATTAGTATGTGTAATATATCAGAAGAACCTGTTCCCCAGGCCTCTGACTAGGACATTGTGCTGTTTTTGGTTATTAGTATGTGTAATATATCAGAAGAACCTGTTCCCCAGGCCTCTGACTAGGACATTATGCTTTTTTTGGTTATTAGCATGTGTAATATATCAGAAGAGCCTGTTCCCCCAGGCCTCTGACTGGGACATTGTGCTGTTTTTTGGTTATTAGTATGAATACTATATCAGAAGAACATGTTCCCCCCGCCCTCTGACTAGGACATTGTGCTGTTTTTTGGTTATTAGTATGTGTAATATATCAGAAGAACCTGTTCCCCCTGGCCTCTGACTAGGACATTGTGTTGTTTTTTGATTATTAGTATGTGTAATATACAAGAAGAACATGTCCCCCCCAGGCCTCTGACTAGGACATTGTGCTGTTTCTTGGTTATTAGTATGTGCAAAATATCAGAAGAACCTATTCCACCAGGCCTGTGACTAGGACATTGTGCTGTTTTTTTCTGTTATTAGTATGTATAATATATCAGAAGAACCTGTTCGCCCAGGCCTCTGACTAGGACATTGTGCTTTTTTTGTTATTATTATGTGTAATATATTAGTAGAACCTGTCCCCCAGGCATCTGACTAGAACATTGTGCTGTTTTTTGGTTATTAGTATGTGTAATATATCTGAAGAACCTGTTCCCCAGGCCTCTGACTAGGACATTGTGCTGTTTTTGGTTATTAGTATGTGTAATATATCAGAAGAACCTGTTCCCCAGGCCTCTGACTAGGACATTGTGCTGTTTTTGGTTATTAGTATGTGTAATATATCAGAAGAACCTGTTCCCCAGGCCTCTGACTAGGACATTGTGCTGTTTTTGGTTATTAGTATGTGTAATATATCAGAAGAACCTGTTCCCCAGGCCTCTGACTAGGACATTGTGCTGTTTTTGGTTATTAGTATGTGTAATATATCAGAAGAACCTGTTCCCCAGGCCTCTGACTAGGACATTGTGCTGTTTTTGGTTATTAGTATGTGTAATATATCAGAAGAACCTGTTCCCCAGGCCTCTGACTAGGACATTGTGCTGTTTTTGGTTATTAGTATGTGTAATATATCAGAAGAACCTGTTCCCCAGGCCTCTGACTAGGACATTGTGCTGTTTTTGGTTATTAGTATGTGTAATATATCAGAAGAACCTGTTCCCCAGGCCTCTGACTAGGACATTGTGCTGTTTTTGGTTATTAGTATGTGTAATATATCAGAAGAACCTGTTCCCCAGGCCTCTGACTAGGACATTGTGCTGTTTTTGGTTATTAGTATGTGTAATATATCAGAAGAACCTGTTCCCCAGGCCTCTGACTAGGACATTGTGCTGTTTTTGGTTATTAGTATGTGTAATATATCAGAAGAACCTGTTCCCCAGGCCTCTGACTAGGACATTGTGCTGTTTTTGGTTATTAGTATGTGTAATATATCAGAAGAACCTGTTCCCCAGGCCTCTGACTAGGACATTGTGCTGTTTTTGGTTATTAGTATGTGTAATATATCAGAAGAACCTGTTCCCCAGGCCTCTGACTAGGACATTGTGCTGTTTTTGGTTATTAGTATGTGTAATATATCAGAAGAACCTGTTCCCCAGGCCTCTGACTAGGACATTGTGCTGTTT
Organism: Protopterus annectens; assembly: GCF_019279795.1. NCBI lineage: Eukaryota > Metazoa > Chordata > Ceratodontiformes > Protopteridae > Protopterus > Protopterus annectens. The sequence continues at coordinate 430,357,582 of NC_056725.1, forward strand.
TTGGTTATTAGTATGTGTAATATATCAGAAGAACCTGTTCCCCAGGCCTCTGACTAGGACATTGTGCTGTTTTTGGTTATTAGTATGTGTAATATATCAGAAGAACCTGTTCCCCAGGCCTCTGACTAGGACATTGTGCTGTTTTTGGTTATTAGTATGTGTAATATATCAGAAGAACCTGTTCCCCAGGCCTCTGACTAGGACATTGTGCTGTTTTTGGTTATTAGTATGTGTAATATATCAGAAGAACCTGTTCCCCAGGCCTCTGACTAGGACATTGTGCTGTTTTTGGTTATTAGTATGTGTAATATATCAGAAGAACCTGTTCCCCAGGCCTCTGACTAGGACATTGTGCTGTTTTTGGTTATTAGTATGTGTAATATATCAGAAGAACCTGTTCCCCAGGCCTCTGACTAGGACATTGTGCTGTTTTTGGTTATTAGTATGTGTAATATATCAGAAGAACCTGTTCCCCAGGCCTCTGACTAGGACATTGTGCTGTTTTTGGTTATTAGTATGTGTAATATATCAGAAGAACCTGTTCCCCAGGCCTCTGACTAGGACATTGTGCTGTTTTTGGTTATTAGTATGTGTAATATATCAGAAGAACCTGTTCCCCAGGCCTCTGACTAGGACATTGTGCTGTTTTTGGTTATTAGTATGTGTAATATATCAGAAGAACCTGTTCCCCAGGCCTCTGACTAGGACATTGTGCTGTTTCTTGGTTATTGGCATGTGTAATATATCAGAAGAACCTGTTCCCCCGGCCTCTGACTAGGACATTGTGCTGTTTTTTCGTTATTAGTGTGTGTAATATATCAGAAGAACCTGTTCCCCCAGGCCTCTGACTCGGGCATTGTGCTTTTTTTGGTTATTAGTATGTGTAATATATCAGAAGAACCTGTTCCCCCAGGCCTCTGACTAGGACATTGTGCTGTTTTTTGGTTATTAGTATGTGTAATATATCAGAAGAACCTGTTCCCCCAGGCCTCTGACTTGGACATTGTGCTGTTTTTTGGTTATTAGTATGTGTAATATATAAAAGAACCTGTTCCCCAGGGCGTCTGACTAGGACATTATGCTTTTTTTGGTTATTAGCATGTGTAATATATCAGCAGAACCAGTCCCCCAGGCCTCTAACTAGGACATTGTGCTTTTTTTGGTTATTAGTATGTGTAATATATCAGAAGAACCTGTTCCCCCAGGCCTCTGACTAGGACATTGTGCTGTTTATTGGTTATTAGTATGTGTAATATATCAGAAGAACCTGTTCCACCAGGCCTCTGACTAGAACATTGTGCTGTTTTTTTTTGTTATTAGTATGTGTAATATATCAGAAGAACCTGTTCCCTTGGCCTCTGACTAGGACATTGTGATGTTTATTGGTTATTAGTATGTGTAATATATCAGAAGAACCTGTTCCCCAGGCCTCTGACTAGGACATTGTGCTGTTTTTGGTTATTAGTATGTGTAATATATCAGAAGAACCTGTTCCCCAGGCCTCTGACTAGGACATTGTGCTGTTTTTGGTTATTAGTATGTGTAATATATCAGAAGAACCTGTTCCCCAGGCCTCTGACTAGGACATTGTGCTGTTTTTGGTTATTAGTATGTGTAATATATCAGAAGAACCTGTTCCCCAGGCCTCTGACTAGGACATTGTGCTGTTTTTGGTTATTAGTATGTGTAATATATCAGAAGAACCTGTTCCCCAGGCCTCTGACTAGGACATTGTGCTGTTTTTGGTTATTAGTATGTGTAATATATCAGAAGAACCTGTTCCCCAGGCCTCTGACTAGGACATTGTGCTGTTTTTGGTTATTAGTATGTGTAATATATCAGAAGAACCTGTTCCCCAGGCCTCTGACTAGGACATTGTGCTGTTTTTGGTTATTAGTATGTGTAATATATCAGAAGAACCTGTTCCCCAGGCCTCTGACTAGGACATTGTGCTGTTTTTGGTTATTAGTATGTGTAATATATCAGAAGAACCTGTTCCCCAGGCCTCTGACTAGGACATTGTGCTGTTTTTGGTTATTAGTATGTGTAATATATCAGAAGAACCTGTTCCCCAGGCCTCTGACTAGGACATTGTGCTGTTTTTGGTTATTAGTATGTGTAATATATCAGAAGAACCTGTTCCCCAGGCCTCTGACTAGGACATTGTGCTGTTTTTGGTTATTAGTATGTGTAATATATCAGAAGAACCTGTTCCCCAGGCCTCTGACTAGGACATTGTGCTGTTTTTGGTTATTAGTATGTGTAATATATCAGAAGAACCTGTTCCCCAGGCCTCTGACTAGGACATTGTGCTGTTTTTGGTTATTAGTATGTGTAATATATCAGAAGAACCTGTTCCCCAGGCCTCTGACTAGGACATTGTGCTGTTTTTGGTTATTAGTATGTGTAATATATCAGAAGAACCTGTTCCCCAGGCCTCTGACTAGGACATTGTGCTGTTTTTGGTTATTAGTATGTGTAATATATCAGAAGAACCTGTTCCCCAGGCCTCTGACTAGGACATTGTGCTGTTTTTGGTTATTAGTATGTGTAATATATCAGAAGAACCTGTTCCCCAGGCCTCTGACTAGGACATTGTGCTGTTTTTGGTTATTAGTATGTGTAATATATCAGAAGAACCTGTTCCCCAGGCCTCTGACTAGGACATTGTGCTGTTTTTGGTTATTAGTATGTGTAATATATCAGAAGAACCTGTTCCCCAGGCCTCTGACTAGGACATTGTGCTGTTTTTGGTTATTAGTATGTGTAATATATCAGAAGAACCTGTTCCCCAGGCCTCTGACTAGGACATTGTGCTGTTTTTGGTTATTAGTATGTGTAATATATCAGAAGAACCTGTTCCCCAGGCCTCTGACTAGGACATTGTGCTGTTTTTGGTTATTAGTATGTGTAATATATCAGAAGAACCTGTTCCCCAGGCCTCTGACTAGGACATTGTGCTGTTTTTGGTTATTAGTATGTGTAATATATCAGAAGAACCTGTTCCCCAGGCCTCTGACTAGGACATTGTGCTGTTTTTGGTTATTAGTATGTGTAATATATCAGAAGAACCTGTTCCCCAGGCCTCTGACTAGGACATTGTGCTGTTTTTGGTTATTAGTATGTGTAATATATCAGAAGAACCTGTTCCCCAGGCCTCTGACTAGGACATTGTGCTGTTTTTGGTTATTAGTATGTGTAATATATCAGAAGAACCTGTTCCCCAGGCCTCTGACTAGGACATTGTGCTGTTTTTGGTTATTAGTATGTGTAATATATCAGAAGAACCTGTTCCCCAGGCCTCTGACTAGGACATTGTGCTGTTTTTGGTTATTAGTATGTGTAATATATCAGAAGAACCTGTTCCCCAGGCCTCTGACTAGGACATTGTGCTGTTTTTGGTTATTAGTATGTGTAATATATCAGAAGAACCTGTTCCCCAGGCCTCTGACTAGGACATTGTGCTGTTTTTGGTTATTAGTATGTGTAATATATCAGAAGAACCTGTTCCCCAGGCCTCTGACTAGGACATTGTGCTGTTTTTGGTTATTAGTATGTGTAATATATCAGAAGAACCTGTTCCCCAGGCCTCTGACTAGGACATTGTACTGTTTTGTGGTTATTATTATGTGTAATATATCAGAAGAACCTGTTGCCCCAGGCCTCTGACTAGGACATTGTGTGGTTTTTGGTTATTAGTATTTGTAATATATCAGAAGAACCTGTTCCCCCAGGCCTCTGACTAGGACATTGTGCTGGTTTTTTTATTTGTATATGTAATATATCAGAAGAACCTGTTCCCCCAGGTCTCTGACTAGGACATTGTGCTTTTTTTGGTTATTAGCGTGTGTAATATATCAGTAGAACCTGTCCCCCAGGCCTCTAACTAGGACATTGTGCTGTTTTTTGGTTATAAGTATGTGTAATATATCAGAAGAACCTGTTCCCCAGGCCTCTGACTAGGACATTGTGCTGTTTTTTGGTTATTAGTATGTGTAATATATCAGAAGAACCTGTTCCCCCAGGCCTCTGACTAGGACATTGTGCTGTTTTTTGGTTATTAGTATGTGTAATATATCAGAAGAACCTGTTCCCCAGGCCTCTGACTAGGACATTGTGCTGTTTTTTTGGTTATTAGTATGTGTAATATATCAGAAGAACCTGTTCCCCCTGGCCTCTGACTAGGACATTGTGCTGTTTTTTGGTTATTAGTATGTGTAATATATCAGAAGTACCTGTTCCCCCAGGCCTCTGACTAGGACATTGTGCTGTTTTTTTGTTATTAGTATGTTTAATATATCAGAAGAACCTGTTTCCCCAAGCCCTCTGACTAGGACATTGTGCTTTTTTTGGTTATTAGCATGTGTAATATATCAGTAGAACCTGTTCCCCAGGCCTCTAACTAGGACATTGTGCTTTTTTTGGTTATTAGCATGTGTAATATATCAGTAGAACCTGTCCCCCAGGCCTCTAACTAGGACATTGTGCTGTTTTTTGGTTATTAGTATGTGTAATATATCAGAAGAACCTGTTCCCCAGTGCCTCTGACTAGGACATTGTGCTGTTTCTTGGTTATTAGTATGTGTAATATATCAGTAGAATCTGTCCCCCAGGCCTCTGACAAGAACATTGTGCTGTTTTTGGTTATTAGTATGTGTAATATATCAGAAGAACCTGTTCCCCCAGGCCTCTGACTAGGACATTGTGCTGTTTTTTGGTTATTAGTATGTGTAATATATCAGAAGAACCTGTTCCCCCAGGCCTCTGACTAGGACATTGTGCTGTTTTATGGTTATTAGTATGTGTAATATATCAGAAGAACCTGTTCCCCCAGGCCTCTGACTAGGACATTGTGCTGTTTTTTTGGTTATTAGTATGTGTAATATATCAGAAGAACCTGTTCCCACAGGCCTCTGACTAGGACATTGTGCTGTTTTTTGGTTATAAGTATGTGTAATCTATCAGAAGAACCTTTTCCCCAATGCCTCTGACTAGGACATTGTGCTGTTTTTTTGGTTATTAGTATGTGTAATATATCAGAAGAACCTGTTCCCCAGGCCTCTGACTAGGACATTGTGCTGTTTTTTGGTTATTAGTATGTGTAATATATCAGAAGAACCTGTTCCCCCAGGCCTCTGACTAGGACATTGTGCTGTTTATTGGTTATTAGTATGTGTAATATATCAGAAGAACCTGTTCCCCCAGGCCTCTGACTAGGACATTGTGCTGTTTTTTGGTTATTAGTATGTGTAATATATCAGAAGAACCTGTTCCCCCGGCCTCTGACTAGGACATTGTGCTGTTTTTTGGTTATTAGTATGTGTAATATATCAGAAGAACCTGTTCCCCCTGGCCTCTGACTAGGACATTGTGCTGTTTTTTGGTTATTAGTATGTGTAATATATCAGAAGTACCTGTTCCCCCAGGCCTCTGACTAGGACATTGTGCTTTTTTTGGTTATTATCATGTGTAATATATCAGTAGAACCTGTCCCCCAGGCCTCTAACTAGGACACTGTGCTTTTTTTGGTTATTAGCATGTGTAATATATCAGTAGAACTTGTCCCCCAGGCCTCTAACTTGGACATTGTGCTGTTTTTTGGTTATATGTATGTGTAATATATCAGGAGAACCTGTTCCCACAGGCCTCTGACTAGGACATTGGGCTGTTTTTTTTTTGTTATTAGTATGTGTAATATATCAGAAGAACCTGTTCCCCAGGCCTCTGACTAGGACATTGTGCTGTTTTTGGTTATTAGTATGTGTAATATATCAGAAGAACCTGTTCCCCAGGCCTCTGACTAGGACATTGTGCTGTTTTTGGTTATTAGTATGTGTAATATATCAGAAGAACCTGTTCCCCAGGCCTCTGACTAGGACATTGTGCTGTTTTTGGTTATTAGTATGTGTAATATATCAGAAGAACCTGTTCCCCAGGCCTCTGACTAGGACATTGTGCTGTTTTTGGTTATTAGTATGTGTAATATATCAGAAGAACCTGTTCCCCCAGGCCTCTGACTAGGACACTGTGCTTTTTTTGGTTATTAGCATGTGTAATATATCAGTAGAACTTGTCCCCCAGGCCTCTAACTTGGACATTGTGTGGTTTTTGGTTATTAGTATGTGTAATATATCAGAAGAACCTGTTCCCCCAGGCATCTGACTAGGACATTGTGCTGTTTTTTGGTTATTAGTATGTGTAATATATCTGAAGAACCTGTTCGCCCATCCCTCTGACTAGGACATTGTGCTGTTTCTTGGTTATTAGTATGTGTAATATATCAGAAGAGCCTGTTCTGCTAGGCCTCTGACTAGGACATTGCACTGTTTTTTGGTTATATGTATGTGTAATATATCAGAAGAACCTTTTCCCCAGGCCTCTGACTAGGACAGTGTGCTGTTTCTTGGTTATTAGTATGTGTAATATATCAGATGAACCTGTTCCCCCAGGCCTCTGACTAGGACATTGTGCTGTTTTTTTTTTTTATTAGTATGTGTAATATATCAGAAGAACCTGTTCCCCCAGGTCTCTGACTAGGACATTGTGCTGTTTATTGGTTATTAGTATGTGTAATATATCAGAAGAACGTTTCCCCTGGCCTCTGACTAGGACATTGTGCTGTTTTTTGGTTATTAGCATGTGTCATACATCAGAAGAACCTGTTACCCCAGGCCTCTGACTAGGCTTTTTTTGGTTATTAGCATGTGTAATATATCAGTAGAACCTGTCCCCCAGGCCTCTGACTAGAACATTGTGCTGTTTTTTGGTTATTAGTATGTGTAATATATCAGAAGAACCTGTTCCCCCAGGCCTCTGACTAGGACATTGTGCTGTTTTTTTGTTATTAGTATGTGTAATATATCAGAAGAACCTGTTCCCCCAGGCCTCTGACTAGGACATTGTGCTGTTTTTTGGTTATTAGTATGTGTAATATATCAGAAGAACCTGTTCCCCCGGCCTCTGACTAGGACATTGTGCTGTTTTTTGGTTATTAGTATGTGTAATATATCAGAAGAACCTGTTCCCCCAGGCCTCTGACTAGGACATTGTGCTGTTTTTTTGTTATTAGTATGTGTAATATATCAGAAGAACCTGTTCCCCCGGGCCTCTGACTAGGACATTGTGTATTTTTTTTTGTTATTAGTATATGCAGTATATCAGAAGAACCTGCTCCCCCAGGCCTCTGACTAGGACATTGTGCTGTTTTTTGGTTATTAGTATGTGTAATATATCAGAAGAACCTGTTCCCCCAGGCCTCTGACTAGGACATTGTGCTGTTTATTGGTTATTAGTATGTGTAATATATCAGAAGTACCTTTCCCCCATGCCTCTGACTAGGACACTGTGCTGTTTTTTTTTTTGTTATTAGTATGTGTAATATATCAGAAGAACCTGTTCCCACAGGCCTCTGACTAGGACATTGTGCTGTTTTTTGGTTATTAGTATGTGTAATATATCAGAAGAGCCTGTTCCCCCAGGCCTCTGACTAGGACATTGTGCTGTTTCTTGGTTATTAGTATGCGTAATGTATCAGAAGAACCTGTTCCCACAGGCCTCTGACTTAGACATTGGGCTGTTTTGTGGTTATTAGTATGTGTAATATATAAAAGAACCTGTTCCCCAAGGCCTCTGACTAGGACAATGTGTGTTTTTTGGTTATTAATTTGTGTAATATATCAGAAGAACATGTTCCCCCAGCCTCTGACTAGGACATTGTGCTGTTTTTTGGTTATTAGTATGTGTAATATATCAGAAGAACCTGATCCCACAGGCCTCTGACTAGGACATGGTTCTGTTTCTTGGTTATTAGTATGTGCAAAATATCAGAAGAACATGTTCCCCCCGGCCTCTGACTAGGACATTTTGCTGTTTTTTGGTTATTAGTATGTGTAATATATCAGAAGAACCTGATCCACCAGGCCTCTGACTAGGACATTGTGCTGTTTCTTGGTTATTAGTATGTGCAAAATATCAGAAGAACCTATTCCACCAGGCCTGTGACTAGGACATTGTGCTGTTTTTTTCTGTTATTAGTATGTATAATATATCAGAAGAACCTGTTTCCCCAGGCCTCTGACTAGGACATTGTGCTGTTTTTTTTTTGTTATTAGTATGTGTAATATATCAGAAGAACCTGTTCCCCAGGCCTCTGACTAGGACATTGTGCTGTTTTTTTTTGTTATTAGTATGTGTAATATATCAGAAGAACCTGTTCCCCCAGGCCTCTGACTAGGACATTGTGCTGTTTTTTGGTTATTAGTATGTGTAATATATCAGAAGAACCTGTTCCCCCAGGCCTCTGACTAGGACATTGTGCTGTTTTTTGGTTATTAGTATGTGTAATATATCAGAAGAACCTGTTCCACCAGGCCTCTGACTAGGACATTGTCCTGTTTTTTGGTTATTAGTATGTGTAATATATTAGAAGAACCTGTTCTCCCAGGCCTCTGACTAGGACATTGTGCTGTTTTATGGTTATTAGCATGTGTCATACACCAGAAGAACCTGTTCTCGTAGGCCTCTGACTAGCACATTGTGCTGTTTTTTTGGTTATTAGCATGTATAATATATCAGTAGAACCTGTCACCCAGGCCTCTGACTAGGACATTGTGCTGTTTTTTGGTTATGTGTAATATATCAGTAGAACCTCTTCCCCAAGGCCTCTGACTAGGACATTGTGCTGTTTTGTGGTTATTAGTATGTGTAATATATCAGAAGAACCTGTTGCCCCAGGCCTCTGACTAGGACATTGTGTGGTTTTTGGTTATTAGTATGTGTAATATATCAGAAGAACCTGTTCCCCCAGGCCTCTGACTAGGACATTGTGTGTTTTTTGGTTATTAGTATGTGTAATATATCAGAAGAACCTGTTCCCCCAGGCCTCTGACTAGGACATTGTGCTGTTTTTTGGTTATTAGTATGTGTAATATATCAGAAGAACCTGTTCCCCCAGGCCTCTGACTAGGACATTGTGCTGTTTCTTGGTTATTAGTATGTGTAATATATCAGAAGAACCTGTTCCCCCAGGCCTCTGACTAGGACATTGTGCTGTTTTTTGGTTATTAGTATGTGTAATATATCAGAAGAACCTGTTCCCCAGTGCCTCTGACTAGGACATTGTGCTGTTTCTTGGTTATTAGTATGTGTAATATATCAGAAGAACCTGAGCTCCCAGGCCTCTGACTAGGACATTGTGCTGTTTTTTTGGTTATAAGTATGTGTAATACATCAGAAGAACCTTTTCCCCAATGCCTCTGACTAGGACATTGTGCTGTTTTTTGGTTATTAGTATGAATACTATATCAGAAGAACATGTTCCCCCAGGCCTCTGACTAGGACAATGTGTGTTTTTTGGTTATTAGTATGTGTAATATATCAGAAAAACATGTTCCCACTGGCCTCTGACTAGGACATTGTGCGGTTTTTTGGTTATTAGTATATCAGAAGAACCTGTTCCCCCAGGCCTCTGACTAGGACATTGTGCTGTTTTTTGGTTATTAGTATGTGTAATATATCAGAAGAACCTGTTCCCCCAGGCCTCTGACTAGGACATTGTGCTGTTTTTTTGTTATTAGTATGTGTAATATATCAGAAGAACCTGTTCCCCCAGGCCTCTGACTAGGACATTGTGCTGTTTTTTATGTTATTAGTATGCGTAATATATCAGAAGAACCTGTTCCCCCAGGCCTCTGACAAGGACATTGTGCTGTTTATTGGTTATTAGTATGTGTAATATATCAGAAGAACCTGTTCCCACAGGCCTCTAACTAGGACATTGTGCTTTTTTTGGTTATTAGCATGTCTAATATATCAGAAGAATCTTTTCCCCCAGGCCTCTGACTAGGAAATTGTGCTGTTTTTTGGTTATTAGTATGTGTAATATATCAGAAGAACCTGTTCCCCAAGGCCTCTGACTAGAACATTGTGCTGTTTTTTGGTTATTAGTATGTGTAATATATAAACAAACCTGTTCCCTCACACATCTGACTAGGACATTGTGCTGTTTTTTTGTTATTACTATATGCAATATATCAGAAGAACCTGTTCCCCCAGGCCTCTGACTAGGACATTGTGCTGTTTTTTGGTTATTAGTATGTGCAATATATCAGAAGAACCTGTTCCCCAGGCCTCTTACTAGGACATTGTGCTGTTTTTTTTGTTATTAGTATGTGTAATTTATCAGAAGAACCTGTTCCCCCCAGGCCTCTGAGTAGGACATTGTGCTGTTTATTGGTTATTAGCATGTGTAATGTATCAGAAGAACCTGTTCCCACAGGCCTCTGACTAGGACATTGTGCTGTTTTGCGGTTATTAGTATGTGTAATATATCAGAAGAACCTGTTCCCCCGGCCTCTGACTAGGACATTGTGCTGTTTCTTGGTTATTAGTATGTGTAATATATCAGAAGAACCTGTTCCCCCAGGCCTCTGACTAGGACATTGTGCTGTTTTTTTTGTTATTAGTATGTGTAATATATCAGAAGAACCTGTTCTGCTAGGCCTCTGACTAGGACATTGTGCTGTTTTTTGGTTATTAGTATGTGTAATATATCAGAAGAACCTGTTCCCCCAGGCCTTTGACTAGGACATTGTGCTGTTTTTTTGTTATTAGTGTGTGTAATATATCAGAAGAACCTGTTCCCCCAGGCCTCTGACTCGGACATTATGCTGTTTATTGGTTATTAGTATGTGTAATATATCAGATGAACCTGTTCCCCCAGGTCTCTGACTAGGACATTGTGCTGTTTTTTGGTTATTAGTATGTGTAATATATCAGAAGAACCTGTTCCCCCAGGCCTCTGACTAGGACATTGTGCTGTTTATTGGTTATTAGTATGTGTAATATATCAGAAGAACCTGTTCCCCAGGCCTCTGACTAGGACATTGTGCTGTTTTTTGGTTATTAGTATGTGTAATATATCTGAAGAACCTGTTCGCCCATCCCTCTGACTAGGACATTGTGCTGTTTCTTGGTTATTAGTATGTGTAATATATCAGAAGAACCTGTTCCCCCCGGCCTCTGACTAGGACATTGTGCTGTTTTCTGGTTATTAGTATGTGTAATATATCAGAAGAACCTGTTCCCCCAGGTCTCTGACTAGGACATTGTGCTGTTTATTGGTTATTAGTATGTGTAATATATCAGAAGAACCTGTTCCCCCAGGCCTCTGACTAGGACATTGTGCTGTTTTTTGGTTATTAGTATGTGTAATATATCAGAAGAACCTTTCCCCCATGCCTCTGACTAGGACATTGTGTTTTTTTTTAGTTATTAGTATGTGTAATATATCAGAAGAACCTATTCCCCAGGCCTCTGACTAGGACATTGTGCTGTTTTTTGGTTATTAGTATGTGTAATATATCAGAAGAACCTGTTCCCCCAGGCCTCTCACTAGGACATTGTGCTGTTTTATGGTTATTAGCATGTGTCATACAGCAGAAGAACCTGTTACCCCAGGCCTCTGACTAGGCTTTTTTTGGTTATTAGCATGTGTAATATATCAGTAGAACCTGTCCCAGAGGCATCTGACTAGAACATTGTGCTGTTTTTTGGTTATTAGTATGTGTAATATATAAACAAACCTGTTCCCTCACACATCTGACTAGGACATTGTGCTGTTTTTTTGTTATTACTATATGCAATATATCAGAAGAACCTGTTCCCCAGGCCTCTGACTAGGACATTGTGCTGTTTTTTGGTTATTAGTATGTGTAATATATCAGAAGAACCTGTTCCCCCAGGCCTCTGACTAGGACATTGTGCTGTTTTTTTTGTTATTAGTATGTGTAATATATCAGAAGAACCTGTTCCCCCAGGCCTCTGACTAGGACATTGTGCTGTTTATTGGTTATTAGTATGTGTAATATATCAGAAGAACCTATTCCCCCAGGCCTCTGACTAGGACATTGTGCTGTTTTTTGGTTATACGTATGTGTAATATATCAGAAGAACCTGTTCCCCCTGGCCTCTGACTAGGACATTGTGCTGTTTTTTGGTTATTAGTATGTGTAATATATCAGAAGTACCTGTTCCCCCATGCCTCTGATTAGGACATTGTGCTGTTTTATGGTTATTTGCATGTGTCATTCATCAGAAGAAGCTGTTCCCCCAGGCCTCTGACTAGGACTTTGTGCTTTTTTTGGATATTAGCATGTGTAATATATCAGTAGAACCTGTCCCCCAGTCCTCTAACTAGGACATTGTGCTGTTTTTTGGTTATAAGTATGTGTAATATATCAGTAGAACCTGTTCCCCCAGGCCTCTGACTAGGACATTGTGCTGTGTTTTGGTTATTAGCATGTGTGATATATAAAATAACCTGTTTCCCCAGGCCTCTGATTAGGACATTGTGCTGTTTATTGGTTATTAGTATGTGTAATATATCAGAAGAACCTGTTTCCCCAGGCCTCTGACTAGGACATTGTGCTGTTTTTTTTTTGTTATTAGTATGTGTAATATATCAGAAGAACCTGTTCCCCAGGCCTCTGACTAGGACATTGTGCTGTTTATTGGTTATTAGTATGTGTAATATATCAGAAGAACCTTTTCCCCCATGCCTCTGACTAGGACATTGTGATGTTTTTTGGTTATTAGTATGTGTAATATATCAGAAGAACATGTTCCCCCAGGCCTCTGACTTGGACATTGTGCTGTTTCTTGGCTATTAGTATGTGTAATATATCAGAAGAACCTGTTCCCCCAGTCCTCTGACTAGGACATTGTGTTTTTTTTAGATTATTAGTATGTGTAAAATATTAGAAGAACCTGTTCCCCCAGGCCTCTGACTAGGGCTTTGTGCTGTTTTATGTTTATCATCATGTGTGATACACCAGAAGAACCTGTTCCCCCAGGCCTCTGACTAGGACATTGTGCTGTTGTTTGGTTATTAGTATGTGTAATATATCAGAAGAACATGTTCCCCCAGTCCTCTGACTAGAACATTGTGCTGTTTTTTGGTTATTAGTATGTGTAATATATCAGAAGAACCTGTTCCCCCCAGGCCTCTGAATAGGACATTATGCTGTTTTATGGTTATTAGCATGTGTTATACATCAGAAGAACCTGTCCCCCAGGCCTCTGACTAGGACATTGTGCTGTTTTTTGGTTATTAGTATGTTTAATATATCAGAAGAATCTGTTTCCCCAGGCCTCTCACTAGGACATTGTATGTTTTTTGGTTATTATTTGTGTAATATATCTGAAGAACCTGTTCCCCTAAGCCTCTGACTTGGACATTGTGCTGTTTTTTGGTTATTAGTATGTGTAATATATCAGAAGAACCTGTTCCCCCAGGCCTCTGACTAGGACGTTGTGCTGTTTCTTTGTTATTAGTATGTGTAATATATCAGAAGAACCTGTTCCGCCAGGCCTCTGACTAGGACATTTTGCTGTTTTTTGGTTATTAGTATGTGTAATATATCAAAAGAACCTTTTCCCCCAGGTCTCTGACTAAGACATTGTGCTTTTTTTTTGTTATTAGTATATGCAATATATCAGAATAACTTGTTCCCCCTGGCCTCTGACTAGGACATTGTGCTGTTTATTGGTTATTAGTATGTGTAATATATCAGAAGAACCTGTTCCCCCAGGCCTCTGACTAGGACATTGTGCTGTTTTTTGGTTATTAGTATGTGTAATATATCAGAAGAACCTATTCCCCCGGGCCTCTGACTAGGACATTGTGCTGTTTTATGGTTATTAGCATGTGTATTACATCAGAAGAACCTATTCACCCAGGCCTCTGACTGGGACATTGCTCTTTTTTGACAAATCAGTCTTAAACAAGAAAGCTGTTGTTTTCAACTTGCACTTAATGTGTTGCCATTTCTCATGGATACCATGTTGAATAAAAACTCTGTACATTTGTTCATTCCTTCTGATTTTGACTTATACAGAACCCTGGGCAGAGCCGTATCTGCACAGGTCTACTCATTTGCTGTTTCATCTGAGTTTAAAGTTTTCCAAGTATTTGTCTGCAGTACCAGTACTTCTTAGACTGTCTGTGTCAGGAATAAATTGCAGATTTCTCCTTACAAGCCATCCTTCCAGATTAATTTATCTTCTCTTTATTTTAGTGTCTACCTAGGCGTATGCCTGAGTTGATGATAAGACTAATGAACCAGCTATGGATCTTTCACATCTTTTAGAAAGTTTCAGCTTCACATAGTAGTTTTCATTGCAACTCATATATTTGAACTCTCTTTGGGCTCAGTGTTCAAATCAGATTTTTTTGACCTGCGTCTTGATAGTGGAAACAGTTTTCTTGATTGATCATTACATGTTTCACTTGTGATTGAGGCAGAGCCATTATTGGTACTCAGTAATCAGCTGGTCAATCTTTGAGATTTGTGGAAAACCAAGAATGTCAAGAGTAAAACTGTTTGTCATATCCTGCTGCACTGTGTATTGAAGCAGGACATTCATCTTTGATGTCCTTCAAGAATGCAACTGCAGTCATAACATATGGGTTGTCCTGCCTCAGGCAGCCCTCGGTCGGCCGAATTCCAAAGTCTGGGTCCGGCGTCGGCTGGTGCCGCCTCCTCTCCGACGTCACCACGGCTGGAGTATAAAGGCATCGGCCGACGCCATCTTCTTCAGTCTTTCTTGCCGCGCGGTGCCCGAAGCAGAAGCAGTTCGCAAGTGCCAGTCGGTCAGCTCCTGTTTTTTCAGCACCAAAGTCATCTAAAAGCTAAGTACCCCATTGGGGAACATTTATTCTTGCCTCAGCCGATGTCAGAACAAATTGAGAAAGTTAATAATTGTTTGTCTTGTGGTAAACAAATACCTCATAAGGACTTCCATTCTCTTTGCCTTCCTTGCCTGGGCCCAGACCACGACGTCTCGGCCTGTGCTGCCTGTGCCTGCTTTAATAAGCGCACTCTCAGGCGCCGGGCAGAATTCGCCGAGGACTTTTTCGGTGAATCTTTTGCGTATATCATGCCGTCGGATCAACTGACTACCCAATCTGCTAAAAAACGCAAGGACCGAGACCGACATCCTCGGCCCGCGTCCACTACCGATGCTACTCCCAAACCCTCTGCTAGTGCTCCGGTTCCTTCGGAAGTGGTAAATCTACCACTCCAGGCCAACGACACAGCATTAGCATGACCTTCAGTCTCGGAGATCTCTCCGGTGCCAGTTGTTGATTTTCCTCCAGAAACCGAAGTTCTGGATCTACCCGACACCATTTCTGTGGACAAGGTTACGCCTGCACGTGGGGCTGCTAGGCCTCCTGTATCCATGTCCATCAAGGCCTTTGCACATGCTAGGGCCGCCAGTCAGGCCAAGGCCCATCCTAGACCTACTACCCAGAACCCTTCTTCTGATAAGCAGATCATGTCTCTGGCTGCGGATCTTATTTCCCTTATCAGGGGGTCTCAGCCTCATCCGGAGAGGGGTTCTCAGCCACCTGCAGAGAAAAGGCCCAGAACTGAGCAGGCGGACGACCTCTCTTCGGATGAAGCCTCTGGGGATTCTGAACATTCTGAGATACCCAAGAAGAATCCTTCCAGGCCTACGAGGACTCTGATGCTGAGGAATCAATTCCCTCTACCTCCCCTCCAGAGGATTTCTCATTTGGTGAAGTCCTGTATTCCATGAGGGAACATTTTCAATGGCAGGGTCAGGAATTCTCTGACTCCAGGAAAAGGCTTCATACCTTCCTGAAGCTTCCCCAGCACAGGCCTTTAGCTATTCCACCTGTTATGGATGTTTTGGATGATGTTTTCTCTGACTCCAGTGCTAACCCTGATTCTCTTCCTCTGGCTCCTGTCAAGCCGGACAGATATTATAGGGTCCCTGACACTCACAAGCACCTTTTTAGGGCCCACTCTGTGGATCTAGAGACTATTTCACAGGGCCCCAAGGGAGTGGCTACCTCCTCTGCCAAAAACTCACTGCCAGCAGACAGGGAAACAAGGTCCCTGGAGAGATGGGGTAAAAAAGTATATACTTCTACTACCCTGGCCATGAGGTCACTAAATTGCCTTTTTCACATGTTTCAGTACCAGGATTTTCTCCTGGATGATTTACAGAAAAAGTTAGCCTCTCCTGAGCCTATTGATAAAAAGGCATTGCAGGATCATATACATAACACTCAGCAGGTTAATAACCATTTTCTTCAGTGTGGTTATGATGCACTGGAAGCTTCATGTAGGGCAGCTATGACTGGGGCTGTGATACGTAGACATGCTTGGTTAAAGGATCAGTCTTTGCCTGACCATGTTAAAGTAAAGTTACTTGATACACCTTTGGACAAACAGAAGCTTTTTGGTGCTAATGCACAAGATGTATTGAAATCCATAGAGGAAAAAGCGAAGTCAGTACAGACAGTCAAGGATTTCCTTCAGGTTCAGCCACCCAGATTCAGCAGAAACTGGCCCTCAAAGAATTGGTCCTTCCCCGGCTCAGACAAGTTTCAAAGGGGAAAAAGCAGACGTGCCCGAGGTAGAGGGCAATAACGAGGATCTTACAGGGGACGCCAATGGCAACCTCCAAATCAAAGAAGTGGTACAGACAGTTCAGCTGCACCACAAGGACAATCACAATGACTTTATTTTCATTCCGTCTACAAAGGTTCAAAGAGAAGCACCCTTGGGCGGAAAATTATCCTTATTCTCACAAAACTGGCATATCTTAACCAAGGACAACTGGATTCTGGATTTGATAGACAAAGGTTACAGATTCCACTTCCACACATTACAAATAAGACAAGGCATGCCAAACCTGCCACATCATCAAAGGGCAGAGGCACTCTCTCAAGTTTTCAAGCTGTTAAGTATAAAAGCAATAGAAAGGGTTCCTCCTCAGGAGCAAGGCCAGGGATTTTATTCAAGGCTGTTCCTTGTTCCAAGAAAAGAAAACAAATGGAGACCCATACTGGACTTGTCATCTCTAAACACTTTTCTCATAGTGACAAAGTTAAAAATGCTGACATTGCAGCAACTCCTTCCCATGCTGGGCAAGGGGTCTTGGCTGGTCACTCTGGACCTCAAGGAGGCATACCTGCATGTCCCAATCAGACAAAGCTGCAGAAGATACCGCAGATTTCTTGCAGGGACAGAGCATTATCAATTCTCAGCATTGCCGTTTGGCTTATCTACTACGCCCAGAGTGTTCACAAAATGCCTGGCATCAGTAGTGGCACACTGCAGACTGCAGGGGATTCAAATATACCCCTACTTGGATGACTGCCTCATACAAGCAGACAACAAACAAACCTTAAAAGAAAATTTGGACTATGTCATGAATCTGCTGCAGGCCTTGGGATACACAGTCAACATTCAGAAGTCAAAACTACTGCCATCCCAACAGATTATCTTCTTAGGAGCCAAACTGGACACAGAAAACCAAACGGCCTACCTCACAGAGGAAAAACAGCAGCATTTACCAGAGTACTTCAAAGGCCTAGCAAAACTCTCCCAGCTGACTGCAAGGAAAATCCTGCAGGCCCTGGGGTTCATGTTATCTTGCATCCTTCTGATACCTTTGGCAAGACTTCATATGAGAAAGCTGCAATGGTATTTAAAAAACTTATGGTCTCAACACAGTCAAAGCCTAGAGGACATAGTCCCACTTATTCCATGTCTGCAAAAAGAATTTTTATGGTGGGCTCAAGCCAGTCAGCAAAACAAAGGCATGTCTTTCAACAGACCTCAATCAGGCCAAATGATTACAACAGACGCCTCAGACCATGGATGGGGGGCGCACATGGAGGACAGATGCATTCAAGGGCAATGGACCCCAAAGGAAAGACATCTGCACATAAACCAAAAGGAAATGTTGGCAGTGATACATGCAATCGAGACTTTCGAAAAATCACTACAGCAAGGACATTTACTGATAAGGACAGACAACACCACTGTCATGTGGTACATAAACAAGCAGGGAGGCACTCATTCTTATCCCCTCTGCAGACTAACAATGCTTCTCTGGGAAAAATCCCTGAGCCTGAAGATACATTTACAATCCCAGTTTGTACCAGGCAAGGACAATGTACAGGCGGACAACCTGAGCAGAAATTTCATGGATCCACACGAATGGATGCTGCATCCTCACATTTTCTCTCAACTGACGAAGACATGGGGAAGGCCGGATGTAGATCTTTTCACCTCCCACTTAAATCATCACTTGAAAATGTTCTGCACAAGGACTCACCATCCTCTAGCCTGGAAGACGGATGCTCTCTCCTTCAGCTGGAATTCTCTAAAAATTTATGCATTCCCTCCTCTTCCTCTGCTGACCAAGGTTATACTGAAGATCAAAGCAGAACAACCAACAGGTATTTTGATAGCTCTAGACTGGCCAAGGCAGCACTGGTACCCATTGCTACTGACCATAACTCGGACCAAACCATGGCCTCTGACCCTATGGCCCCTGCTCCTAACACAACACAATTACAGGACTGTACATCAAGACCTGAAATCCTTACATCTGACAGCCTGGAGGCTAACATGATTTCTCCACCTAACTCTCTATCAAAATCGGTTCAAGAAATCTTGCTGGAAGCACGCAGACCTTCCACAAGAAAAACATATTCAGCCAAATGGAAGAGATTCAGCATCTGGAATGCCAACAGGGGTCAGGACACAGCATTACTGAGTATACGTCAGATTTTGGAATACTTAGCAGAACTACTTCATACTGGACTTTCATACTCTTCAATAAAGATTCATGCCTCAGCAATCTCAGCAAAATACAACTGTGACCCTCCACTGTTTTCTCATCCATTGCTAAGACAGTTTCTCAGAGGAATAAAGAATATCAAACCTCCCAGAAAACAGCCAGTACCTGCATGGGACCTCAATTATGTGTTGGAAAAATTAACTCTTCCTCCATTTGAGCCAGCAGCAAGTTCATAAATGCAATTTCTTTCATGGAAGACGGCCTTCTTATTGGCAGTCACATCTGCAAGAAGAGTTTCGGAGATACAGGCACTCATGGCAGTGCCCCCCTTCCTCATTTTTCATCAAGACAGAGTTTCTCTAAGAACCAATCCTACATTCATGCCCAAAGTTATTTCCAGGGTGTCTCTAAATCAAGCAATTCACCTGCCTGCATTCTTCCCCAATCCTCAAAATAGGGGGGAAAAGCTACTGCATACTTTGGACATACACAGACAACTACGTTACTACTTGGACAGAACTAAGGCCACCAGAAAGTCTGACCAACTGTTTGTAGCCTATGCTGCTGGAGTGCAAGGAAAAGCAATCTCCAAACAAACAATTTCAAAATGGATTGGACATTGCATCAGGTTCTGCTATTCTTTCCATGGAAAAGGTGTGCCAGCCAATATTAGGCCACATTCCACCAGAGCTATGGCCACTTCCACAGCTTTCCTAAGAGGAGTGGCAACAAAGGACATTTTAGAGACTGCTACATGGAGCTCCATGCATACATTTACCAAGCACTACAACCTGCCCTTATATTCCAGATCCTGAGCAGGCTTTGCTTCGGCAGTCCTGCACGGGATTTTAGCCACACCATCCTTACCTTAGTTGCAACCACCCTCAGCCTGGCTATGGTATTCAACCCATATGTTATGACTGCAGTTGCATTCTTGAAGGACATAGTACAGTTTTGTACCTACCATAAATGTAGATGTCCGATAGATATGCAACTGCAGTCAGATTTTCCCTCCCTCCTACCCCTCTGTATCCTTCTTTTTGGGTCCTTCCCCCTTTTCCCATTAGCTGGGGGTATTCCTATGGTGTATCTGTTTATTACTGTTGTGCATGTTTGGGATTATTTTTATCCATTTACCAAATTTAGCCTTCCTAGGAGGGCACCTGGCATCTGGGGCAAGAAACACTGAAGAAGATGGTGTCGGCCGATGCCTTTATACTCCAGCCGTGGTGACGTCGGAGAGGAGGCGACACCAGCTGACGCTGGACCCAGACTTTGGAATTCGGCCAACCGAGGGCTGCCTGAGGCAGGACAACCCATATGTTATGACTGCAGTTGCATATCTAATGGACATCTACATTTATGGTAGGTACAAAACTGTACTTTTCTCTTCTCAATGGTTTAATGCACTGGCAGAGGCTAAATCAGAAATTGCTTGTTTGTGGTTCACTGGACTGACAGAAGAGAGAGAAGGTGAGTTTTAATTTTTTCCTCCTTTTTATCCAAAGTTGTATGACCTCTGAGTTAGTATATCTAATTATACAACAACCCCCCATTAATATTCTAAAACTTGCACGCTGATTGGTCAGCATGCACATTGTAAATCAGAGTTATACTAATGGAAAAAGGTCCAGTCTACCGGACTTTTTCCATTAGTATAAGTCTTTTTTTACAGCAACGGGGAACGCAAGATCTCTGTTGCTTTTTACACACTGCCTCACTAAGTTAAACTCCTTTAACATAGCGAGACACTTTGTAAAAAGCAATGGAGATCTTGCTTTCTCCATTGCTTCCGACCACAGCTCTGATGTACTATGTAAGCATACGTCAGCACAGTACATCAGAACTGCCCCAGAATACCAGACAGCTGCGGAAGAGCAGCACGCAGGCATTATACAATGCCATTATTTAAGAAAAGTAATTATTTTTTTTCTTAAATAATGTCATTGTATAATAGCAATAACCCACTTTTGGGTGTGGATAATGCTGGATTTACCCACGGTTGCCTTTGTTTGGCCACTCGGGCTTTGCCCTCATGACCAAACCACACCAACTGTGGGTAAATCCAGCATTACTCACACCTAGGCATGGGTTAGTGCTATAATATTGGGAGTTTGGAGACTTTCCCCTACATCAGGGAATGAAAGGTGAATTACTCCTTGCAAAAAGCACATTTTGCTTGTATGACTTCAGGATTGTTTACTGTTCAGAGCATGTGACTGGTCAAGAATTTAGAACTTTTAGTGCAACAAAATTGTGTGTTGATTAGGTGATCCATGATTATTATAAAAAAATTCCATAATGATTCAGCTCATAGATGGTGTCAGCGCTCACAATGCAGACATGACAGTTATGGCCAGTAATACAACTATGATAAATGGACAGGATGCCGTTGATTCAAACCATTAACATTTCAGTTCTATTGCTCACTGGGAGCCATGGTTTGATCCTGAGCATTATGCCATAAGCCACTGTCACAGTGACTGAAAAATAAATGTCAGAAGACTTGCCTACTAAAGGACAAACTTAGAAGGTATGCTTATTATTCCGTACAGTAAATGCAAATATTACATAAAAAGGAAATGTTTTTGTCCTCTTCAAATTTTGTTTCTATATCAGATTATCTCATAGTATTATTTTCAGTGAGCATCCGTCTATGTAGGCCAGCTAGCCTTGCCGCTGCTCACAGAGTTTTATTTCTCAATTCATTGAGGGAATTCCTGATGCTTTGTTTACAGATAAGCATGCTAGAATTAGGCATCTCTTTTTCCACTATATGCCTATGGTGTGTTGAGGAGTATTTTTTATGAACACCCAAGATATCCAATGGATGAAGTTTTATACATGAATGCATTCTCTTTTTTGCACCCTTTTTAATCCTTGTTCATCAAATTTGGTTAGATATTGTCTGTATTCAGTCACACCAGCTGTTTTCCTGGTTATTTGATCTCTCTGAGACTTTTTTTAACTACAGGAGTCCCTGATAAATTCTGCTCTCAAAACTATCTGCGTGTTCTAATGCACAAGGGTAAAGAATAAAGTTATGATGGAAACTGAATCTCTAATGGATGTGCATAATATCTAAAAGTGTTACTGTGACATTTGTTTCATTGTTATTAATGTATATGGGCTTGGGTTACAAATCAATAATGTGATACACAAAGTTGTTAAAAATATCTTTGCCCCTGAAATAAGTGGAAAATTGTCACCCTGTCCTTGCCCTTCCTTTTACCATTTTATAATTAAATATGTTCAACATACACGCTGCCTTACTGGCATTCAGGTAGTCCTGCCCTGTTTCCCTGCTCTGGCAGTCTATGACAGCCCAGAGTCCCTCCCACTGCCTGTCTGCGTGTTATGTCTAATTAGGTATAACTATTTGAACTGTATTTGCTTTTTGTATTATTTTAAAGACTGTAAAATTATTGTTCTTTGGTTTGTAGTACTTTGAAGCTTTTCTTTCCGTGTCTCCAGTGAAAATGGTTTCCTACTCAGTCAGACTTTCAAAGTAATCAAATGCCAATAAATAAATGAATAAAATAAATTGATGGACCAATCACCTGGCAGTACATGGACTGCCTTTCAGACATACAGATGGGGCCCTTCAAGTTTTGTAGTACCATAGTAAGAGGAGGATCTCTTGGCAGACTGCACCTTACTGTAGATCTCTTCAGCTACTTTCCTCAGATATGAAACCCTTTTCGGTTTTTATTTCCTCCCTCTGATTTACCTATCAGTGCTTAGATAGTATATTCTGTTAATCTGACTGTATTTTTCTAATTAGAAATATTGTATATGTTTTGATTTTTACTTGACTGCACATTCAAAGTCTTATACTGTTTAATTTAAGCTGGCTGCTGGTTTCTGGGAACTGTTTAACCTTCAAATGTGCTTTATGACCATTTGTGAATGTTTTGAAGTATTTCTGTACTAAGACCATTTTACTTCAGTTCCTCTCAGCATCTCATACTTCTAGAGCTGCAAATTAATTGTGTCCATTTTTTTTTCTCTCCTTTGGGGTTATGATTATTTGACATGACTGAGCAGGATTACAACATTTTAAATTATTTTTTCATTTAAACCACACTTTTGGCACCAATTAGTATGTCAAAAATTTCTGTCAAGATTTTTTTTTAAGTTTATGCTTTATTTCTTATATAACACTGTTTTCTGCTGTTTCAATTAATTTGGGCTGGAACTAGCCTTTTTATTAAAAGAAATGGAGAACTTCTGTACATGTATTTGGGCTTTGACTTGTGTTACTGAAACTACTGTAATTTTATACAGTGACATGTTCAGAATAGTATCTCTGCAGAAATATACTTTAATTTGCTGTTTAGAGGGAGACTAGTGGAATTTGTTCTCTTTTTATTGGCTGACCCTGAAGCCATTATTTGCTATTGCTTTGGATATTTTTTGTTTCCTGACTTGATGGACTCTGATACTGCCCCTCACCACCACCACCACCACTACCACCACCACCTACCCCTTGTGCACCTAAAAAACATAAAAGAAACTCAAGAAGTGTGGCTCAGTTTATGGCTTGTGACTCCACACTAGCCTTGGGGCACTCACTTTCTTTTACCTCCAGGTCACCTGGTGTGGTAGTGGTGGTACCACAACTGTGAGTGACATGTGGGTCTGACACATCCTCACTGGTTGTAACAGTACCTGGATTAGGTAGGGGGGAATTAAATTTGTAAGGTGCATGGGAAGCCAGTGGTACAGAATCCATTGCCAGTGTTGATACATCTCTCCCTGGCGATTCTCCCACTAGTATAGTGCATGCAAAAAAGAGGCAGAAGAAGACCCACCATGTTACACGGCAACAGTCTCTGTTAGGACCTGAGCTGGTGGCTATGACTATATCCATTATTCAGGCCATTGATTATGGGGAGCAAACCTAAGTTATGAGTAACAGCAGCACTCCCACCTCTGTTCAACCACTCAGGAATCCTAGTTTTGAAGGGGATCTGGAATCTGAGGTTTCAGAAGTGCAGGGTCTATCCAGTCAGTTTCTTCTGATGATGAACAGGTCAGAAACTCTAATAAAAGATGTTTTCATTTTACCAAACACTGGCTAGATTTAAGGATGCATTCTGTCATAAGCAATCATCAGCTACTCCCAACATCAGCAGGGTATATAATCTTTTGGAGGATGAAACCCCAAATGTGGTGATCTTCCCTCCATTGACCCCAGCACTGGAGGATGTTTTTTAAGAAAGCTTGCAAGTCTCCACTGCTGAATGAGCCTCTGCCTAAAAAAAGTCTTTAAGAAATTCAGGGTGTGTTTGGCCATACCTGACCGATGAGCCCCCTTGTTTGTAGACCCTGTTTCTGTGTCCCCAGTGACCTTTACCAATAAAAGGACTATGTCTTCATCAATCCAGTCCCTCAAGATAAACTAATTAAATAGGTAGAAATGAATAATATTTTATATTTTATAAGTGGTACCTAAACAGGAACATGGAGTGTCTTGAAGTTAACATCTCTCTGGTCTTGCACTATTTGTGTGAGCTGCTTCAGGTTTCTTTTTTGTGTGCATCCATTAAGGTGTATTTAAAGTCATCTCTCCTTGCCTGCCTCTGAATCCCCTTTTTCTTTTCATTTATTTTCTTTTGATAAAATAGTTTATGAAACGAGTATTGCATAATGAAACACCCTCACAGGTAAATTCCTCCTTCATGGGATCTCAGCTATGTTCTTGAAAAATTGATCTTATCACTTTTTGAACCTGCTACTTATGCTGATTTGAAGCTCTAAAAGTAGAGCTGTTTTGCTTATTGCTTTGACATCTGCAAGGTGAGTCTCTGAGCTCCAAGCTGTCATGGTGGGACAGCCGTACTTTATTTTCCAAAGGGTTAGAGTAGTGTTATGCACTAACACCCTATTTCATGCCAAAGGTGGTATCAGAATTCACTATCAATTTGTCTATCAACCTCGCTGAGTTCTTCCCAGAACTTAAGAATAAATTAGAGAGCATATTGCATACCTTAGATGTGCACCTGCAGCTTAGGTATTACCTTGACAGAATGAAACCCTTCAGGAAGGCCAAAAGGCTTTTTATTTCCTACGCATTGGTGAAGAAGGGTCAGCCTGTCTCTAAGCAGACCATTGCACATTGGTTGTCATTTGGTATTGCTTTTTGTTGTGCCCACCATGGCAATGAGAATCCAGGCAAGGTTACGGTACATTCTACCAGGGCTTTTTCCTCTTCAATGGCATATTAGAAAGAAGTGGACTTTAAAAGTATTCTAGAAGCAGACACTTGATCCTGTGTCCATATCTTTATGAAGCATTACAAATTGGATGCCTTTTCTAGGTCCAGAGCAGGCTTCGCTGTGGCCATTCTATAGGGCCCCTGAACCCTTATCCTTCTCTTCCCAGGTTGGATAAGCTTTGGAAATCTCCTGGAAATCCAGTAAGGCAGTGTGATTCTTGAACATAGTACAGTTGCTTAAATCCTACTTATCTGTAACAGTAGATGTTCTTGGAGCACACTGTCTTACTGTCAGTACCCACCCACCATCCCCCTTTTTGATGTACATAGTTTAATGTTTGGGCTGCTGTTGAGTGCTGCTCCATGGCATGTAATGTTGTGCATATGTTTTTTGGTTTGGAAAAATAGATGATTACAAATTGTGTGTTCCCATCTTCTTTTCTTGGTGGACCCTAGAAAACTTAAAGGGTCCTGTATTTCGGTTTGTAAGGCAGTCCCTGTACTGCCAGGATTTGGTCCATCAAATCCACAAACATGCAGTGGGAGGGACTCTAAGCTTTGGAAAGATATCAGAGGAGGGTAGTAGGCCATTACTACCTAAATGCCAGTAACTGAGAGTGTTTTACTAACATCAACTGTTACAGGTCAGTAGGACTTAGACAGCTGTGCTGTATTGAGAAGTCTATGTATACTCAGATGTGCTCTGATCTGAGATTGCATGTTCCATGCCAGTCTGGTTTATACCAAAACATACAACTGAGATACGCATTATTCCACTTTTAAATTGATATTTATATAGCTTATCAACAGCAACAGTTGTATTCCATCCTGGCCCTCCATGAGCTCTTGACATATTTTGACATGGCAGACAATGGTATTCTGTCTGAACACAGAGATAACACTGTAGTCTTTGAGTATTGTTCTCAAGTGGTTTGGCTCTTACCTTTTAGACCACATGTAGCAAGTGGTTACAGAAGTCTCTGACAGTCATCAACTGAAGTGTGGGGTGCTAAAGGGCTGTATTTTGGCATATTTGTTGTTCACAGTGAATATACTGCAATTTTATAGGTTTTGCAATGCAGATGCATTCATAGTCAGTCTTACACTAATGGCATTTAATGTTGCCTCTCGTCCCTGCAACACCTTCCAGCTCTAAAAGACTACCTGAATTCCATCCATCCATTGCTCATAGTCAATTAAAGCTTAATTAGGTAAAGACTGAAAGGATGTTCATCCAGGACACCATCAGTGCATCATGTCTTGTTCTCTGTTCTCCCTAATAATTTATAATGGAGAGCAATAGACATGACACTCATTGGTACATGATTTGTGAGTACTTTCTGTTGACAGATTCATACTTAAGGACCAGGGATCAGCTGTCATCAAGATATCTTACTTCTACCTCTGGAAAATTGTATTGAGAACCCTAGCTCATATAAAGACCAGGTGATGATGATCCTACCCATTGATATCATATCACTGTATACTGAAGTACTTTTTACCTTGATCTAAAGTACTGAGATCTGATATAACTTCAGAAACTTCACAATACTATAGAAAGGATGTTGGAAGGATCAACTGGATTATACCATATCACTTCTCTGTGGAGGATCTGTGATGGCTGCCGGTCACCTCCAGTTCTATGTGTAAGATTCTAATCCTCACTTTCCAGGCTGGACACAACCTGGATTCTACTTACTTATATGAGCAGCCAGGGCCCTTGTCTCTCCCATGTTCAGTTGAGGTCCTGCTAATTATTTAAAAAATTTGCTTTAAAACATGACAAAAACTTTTATTAATTATCTTGCTCAAGTTTTCTTGAAATATCTACGATCCATAATGTGGGTTTGCAATTCTAAGGCCTTGTTAAGGAGTTCCCAGAACTGGCATCTGCTTATTTCTTTTTTATGCCCACTTAAGGATTTTGTTTTTTTCTGTGCTCATTTATTTAAAATATTTATTTTTACTTTTTACAGTAGTTATAGTATTTGACTGTCCAATTTCAATCTTATGATTACTGCTTGCTTTAATCAGAAAAATACTTAAATATAAGCATTTAAAAATAGACACACAAACACACACACACACACACACACACACACACACACACACACACACACACACACACACACACACACACACACAAAAATAAACTAAACTAGACTTTCCATGAAGTTTGCAGTTCTTATTCTCAATTTAGTTACTGAAGAATCATAAAATTTCACATATTTATAGAGAGAAAGATTATACAAGAGGCTTCATAACTCTTGGTTGAGTGTAAAGTGAACACAATTGCAACTCATCAAGTACAATTCCATGACTTGCAAATTTGTGATTTATTTGTCATTTATTTACTGGGAAAGTTCAGTCGGGCCAGAAAGGGCCCATTTTCAACAGTGGCCCAGGGGGAAAAGCTCCACAATCACAATCTTTCAAAAATCAAGTACTGATAATTTAAATCACAAGTATCATTTTACATTACAAAACATTGAGTACAGATGGTTTAAATCACAAAGAATCATGTTACACAACAAAACATCAATTACAAATATTTTAAATCATAAAGTATCATGTCACATTACAAAACATCAAGCACAAATATTTTAAATCATAAAGTATCATATTACAAAACATCAAGTACAAATATTTTAAATTAGCAGTGGTGGTGCTGCAGTAGCGTTGTCGCCTCACAGTAAGACGTTGTCCTGTTCTACTCTCAGCTAGAGCATCTTCTGTGTGGAGACATGCGTGAATGGGCATACCTCAAAGGTTGTGCTTTAGGGCCAGCAACTTGGCACGTAAAAATCTGCTGCCAATCATTAGCGGTCCGTAGTTCCGCTGTGGTGACCCCTAACCGGGAAAAGTCGAAAGACATAAACAAGGTATCATGTTACATTACAAAACATCAAGTACGAATATATTAAATTACAGAGTATTATGTTACATTACAAACCACCAAGTATAAACATTTTAAATCACAAATTATCATGTTACACTACAAAACATCAAGTACAGATACTTTAAATCAAAGTGTCATGTTACTTTACAAAACATCAAGTGCAAACATTTGAAATCATAAAATATCATGTTGCACTACAAAACATCGAGTACAAATATTTTAAATCACAAAATATGTTACACTACAAATCATAAGAATGAAAAATGTTGAAATGAGAAAAATATAGATGAAATGTTTCACAGTAAAATACAATGAAAAACAACAACATGAGTTGGAGAAAATATGTGAGGAAAAACTTAATAGTCATATTATTTGGCACATACATTAGTATGTGATAAATGAGACTTGAGAAAATTATAAGATATTTAAAGAGATATTAGAGATTACATGATTAGAGACATTGAGGGGAAATTGAGTGATGTCTTTATATGATAGATGGTGCTCATATTATCATTCTAGAAGGAAGAAGAAGATGAAGGATGGAGAGAAGAAGATTATAAGAAGAGTGCAGGGTAGGGTATTTGCTATTGGAAATAACTGCCAGCACAGTTTGAATTAATGCAGTGATGCTGGCAATGCTTCAAAGTTTTGGGGATTTCTAGTTTTTTTCAGTGGTTATATGATTATGGAATTAGTATATTTAAGTAAGATGGTCTAGGGGCTTTGCTCCTCACAAGGAGGATGTGGGAACGTGCCCCTACAAAAAATGCTTTTATAGGTTCATAGTTTCATATGTAAGTTCTAGGCTAACTGCCTTTGTAGGCCATTTAAACCTAGTCAATATCCCTTTATGTGCTCTAATTAACCTATCCCATTTGGTT
This sequence comes from Protopterus annectens, assembly GCF_019279795.1. Classification (NCBI taxonomy): domain Eukaryota; kingdom Metazoa; phylum Chordata; order Ceratodontiformes; family Protopteridae; genus Protopterus; species Protopterus annectens. The sequence goes on from NC_056725.1 coordinate 430,386,206, forward strand.
AGACATTGATCAATAATTATGCATCACCCCTAATCAGAATAACTGACATCATTTCTTAAATAATTTGAGGGGACCAATGTATGGGATAAAGAATTTAGGCAATGTTTCTGTCCATTAGTAATACAGGGGCCAGTACTGGGGTGAATGTTTTTGTTTCCCATCCATAGATTCAAGTTGCGGCTGAATATGGACAGAGATGAATTGTGTTTTATGTGGATTTGGAGTCTATTTCAAAGCAGTGGTATCTTCCGTAAAATATACCTGTCCATCCAAACTGTTCTATCCATGTTTCTGGAGAGGTTTAGATCACTAGACCGAGTATTTCTGATGGATTATGACTTACTGATATGCAGTTAATCCAGCAGTATTGAGTCAGAGGATGCTTTGTATGGCAGACACAGGACACCACTTAGCAGTCTGTAGGATACTGGGTATAGTGACAAGGCTTTGAGTTGGTCCATGTAAGACATGTTGTTTAGACCATGTATCCTTTTAATAAGGTATCTCTGTATTTTTCCAGTTGTTGCATGTGTCTGGACAGATACATGCTGAAGGGGGCATTATATTCAAAGACTGACTTAATATGTGCTGATTAAAGGGGAACAATGACATCCCTAGATAAAGATACAATCCTCTTGTTTATAAGCTTTGCAATATAGAGGCACTTTCTTACAACCATGGACATATGTTGGTCAAAAGTTAGGCCACTGTCCACATAAGTTCCCAAGCCACTTTCACTTCCATTGAAACCTAGCTCACTGACAATCAACTAATATTAAACCCCCCCAAAAAACTAAACTTTGCCTATTCTGTCCTAAAACCCTTGTACAACATAAATCCTATTTTCTTCATCACCTCCTTAACAATATCATCATCACACCTGAACCACATAGGTTCATAGGTTCATAAGTGTGTACTAGGCTAATAGCCCTAGAGCCTTTACAAGCCTAGCCCATAGGATTACCCTGGCATTGTGCCACCCGACCTTAGTTACTAGTGCCTCTGTTGAGTAGAGACACTGGAGTGATCCCCAGGGTGAATTTCCTATTTCCCATCCACTCATCAAGATTTCTCTTGAAGAGGGCCACTGAGGTGCTCTGCTTGACATGTATGTGAAGTCTATTCCATAGCATGGGCAGTCTCTAGGTTATGAATCTGCCCCTTCAGCATGTTCTGTTGATTGTGGTAATGAGGTTGAGCTCTCTGGAGCATGTGGTGTGGAGGGATTGGGATTTCTTTAGATGCAGCATTTATAACAGAGCTGGGTCAGACATGGCTTTGTAAGTCAAGCAGAGATCATCTCTAGGTAGCAAAAAAAGTGCAAAAAACAAACACAGCAATCCAAACAACCAAGGTGAAGCAGCAAATGAAACCTCCAAGGAAATAGCGTATCAAAAGTTTATTAACCGCTTTCGTCAACAAGACTTCAATTCTGATGAAGTCTTGTTGACGAAAGCGGTTAATAAACTTTTGATACGCTATTTCCTTGGAGGTTTCATTTGCTGCTTCACCTTGGTTGTTTGGATCATCTCTAGGTAGGTGATATGAAACAGAGAATAGTTGGAGTTTTTTTGAGTCTGTCCATATGGTACAAGTGTTTAAGGCCTAATATTCTCTTTGTGAGGTACTTTTGTGGCCTTTCCAGTTTTTGCAGGTGTCTAGTGAGGTACATGCCAAACGGGGCATTGTACTCAATGATTGGCCTAATGAGGGAAGAGTAGGGGAAGACAATGACCTCTTTCTTCCTGGATGCAAAACCTTAAGTAATGAGATGTGCCACATGAAAGGACTTTCTGACCACAGTGGCAATGTGGTGGTCAAAAGAGAGGTTGCTGTCAACCTGTGTTCCCAGATCTCTTATAACACCTTCTGTGTTCAGTGGACTACCATTGATGTGGCAATTCATGGGAACTGGGTTTTTCCCAAAGGGGATGATGACACATTTTTTGGTATTGAGTTTAAGGCCATGCTTCTGACACCAGTCGGTCTCAGTGAGGCCTTTCTGTAGGATGTCAACACTTGAGGAGTTAATAATAGCTCCCAACTTGCAGTCATCTGTGAACTTTGTCAGCCAGAGTCCCTTCGTGTTGGCCTGGCTTCAGAGAAGTAGATACCAAACAGGAGAGGACACAGGACCGAACCCTGTGGTGCTCAACAAGTGACTGGTTGGCAGTCTGACTTGGAGTCAGCTACTTTCACACTGTGGGTTCTATCTGTGATCAAGTTTGCAACCCACATAGTGATATAGGGGTTGAGGTCTAGCTTAATGAGTTTTTCTATTATTCCTGAGTGAGGAATGGTATCAAAGGCCTTAGCCAGGTCAAGGTAGGCCGTAAGAACCACCTTCCCTTCATCCACAGCTCTAGTGACTGACTCAAAAAAGTCAACCAAGTTGAGCAGGCATAATCTACACTTCACAAAACCAAACTGTGTGTTATCCAGAGTTTTGAGATTCCTTATATCCTTGTTTATTAGGTCCATGATGATGTGATCCATAGCTTTGCATATTAGACTCGTCAGGCTATGGGGCGATAGTTCCCAGGGTCTGTAGTTGCTCCTCCTTTGTGGAGAGGGATGACTGTGGCAGTGCATCATTTGTTAGGGAAAAAGCCTGAGGTGAGGCTGTGATTGAGCAGGGCACACAGGTGAAGTGCCAGTTCACTCTGTAGTTCATGTAGAACACACCCAGGGCTATTGTCAAGTCCCAAAGAAATTGTATTCTTGGCCTTGGACAGTGCTGTTTTAACCTGTGCAGCAGTAATACTGGGTGCCTGGCAATCTACTGGTATTGTGATTGGTCCTTTGAGGGGAGAGACGGGTAAAGTTAGCACTGAATCTGTCGGCCAGTACATTGGCAATATCTGTCGGCTCGGTATTGGAGGTCCATTGTGCAATAGCTCAGAGCAAATCTGGGTATTGTCGTGGAGATTCTTTACATAACTATAAAAGGCCTTGTGGTTGTCTTTACTATCTGCAGCAATTATGTTTTCATAGCTAGCTTTAGAGAGGATTTGATGAGGGATCTCAACTTTTTGTTGAGGCTGATAAAGGAGTTTTTCCAGTCTTGGGACTTCACCTTATTCCGCATCAGTTTCAGCCTTCTTTTGTAGAATTTGTTTTTGGCAGGGGACTACCAGATTGGCTTCCTTTTTTTGGAGGAGAGTGTGTTGGTTTTATTGGGTTTGGCGAGATCCATGCATTTGTGTACGTGATCGTACAGTGCATTGGTGTATGATTCGGCAGTCATGCAACTATTCTCCATTTGCTTGGGTGCTGTGAAGTTAGCCATCACTGTTTTAAGGAGCCCGAAGTTAGCTTTGTTGAAGTTTTTCATGCATTTTTACTGAATTACTCAATGTCACCATCGATGATGAACTAAATTCAATATACATATCAATCAATGTATATAAAAAAAAGACACCAAAAATTTGGTCTCCTGTACCAAAATCATAAATTTCTTTCTCCCTCCTCCAAACCCTCCCTAGCCATATCTCACCTCTTACCCTGTCTTCTGTATGCAACCCCAGTCCTTACTAAACTTCAGTTCTCGCTTCTTAGTAAATTAGAACAAACCTACAATAAAATAGCTAAATTTGCCTCCAACCTCCCCTATAAATCCCACCACAGACTTGTCCTTTAGTCTTTGCAATGGCCTGAATTCCCAAAACAAGTTCTCCTTCCACAACTGCATATAACATACTCAATTCTTTATAACCCCACTTCCTGCCCCTCTATCTTTAATATTGTATCTCAATATAATCACCTATGTCAGCTCTGTACATCTTACAAACATCTTTTGGACAGCTAAAAATCATCAAAAAATATTGGCAAGTTATTATACAAATACTCAGTAGCTCACTCATGGAACTCTCTTCATCATAAAATAAGAAGTATCCCCCATAAGTCCCAATTCAAACTAGTACTTAAGCACTACCTGCAAAAAAACTGGTCCTGTCCATTTATACAAATACTCAGTAGCTCACTCCTGGAACTCCCTTCCTCATAAAATAAGAAGTATCCCCCATAAGTCCCAATTCAAACTAGCACTTAAGCACTACCTACAAAAAAACTGGTCCTGTTCCTGTCTAGCTCCAACCTGATCCTACTTACCTTCTTCCGAAATCCACTTCCTTACTCTCATTATCTTTCTCTTTTCTCATATATTTCCCCTCTTCCTAGTGATACGTACCAACTCCCGGTACTAATAAATATTATTTTTTTTCTTCTTTGCATCCACATTATCATGTTGTTACTATATATATATATATATATATATAGAGAGAGAGAGAGAGAGAGAGAGAGAGATACACAAACACAAAAAACTTGTACAAAACTGTTAATTGTGTTAACTTCATTTTGTTGTATAAATTCTTGCTACATGTCTATTGTGATGTAATTTCTTTCATGTATGACTGTAATTGTAATTTGGAGCTTTCTCATTGGGTCTCCACTGAAAATGGGCCTTTGGCTCAGTTGGACCAACCCGGTTAATAAATGAAAATGAATAAAATAAATGAATAAAAAGAGCCTGAGAATACTGAATATATATTTACAGTAAACCCCCAGAGTTCAAATCACAGGAAATTTTGAAAATAACATTGATGGACAGACTTATACAAATAAAGAAAAATCTCTAAACTAAGCTTCACTATATTCCTGACTAAATCTAGGAGAATTACTACTGCCTAATAATTTACTTGATAGAGCAAGGCACAGTGAAATATGTGAGCAGTCTTTCTAGTCATGTTCCCAAAAATAGAATACACAATACTTGGAGATTACTCCCTGTAAAATGTAATATCCAAGTTGGCTTGCAGAATCTCCTCAGTTGGTCACCTGACTTTAGGTTCTCACAGTATCACTCTTTGAAGCTGAGACAGGAATTTAACATAGATGGCTACAATACACATCTAAATGTTTATGGCAGTGTCTATGGCTTCCCCTCTTTTTACTGAGCTAATGAACAACTGCTTCTTCCAGACCCATCATCTCTGATCTTATTCAGCACTGTGGGTTGCCATTTTAGCGGCTTAACAGCTAATTTATATTTCCCTTATTCTTCTTATAGTAACCTAGCTGATTAACCTCTGCTGTCCCAGTATCCTCTATTAAACCATATACATTTAATACATTTACAATAATACATGTGCATGTCTTTTCATTCCAACAGTGTACACTGTTGATACATTTTAACACAGGCAAACCTCACAAATATATCTTCAGCCCAAGCATCTGTACAAATCAGTTTGATGTACAAATGACATACAATTATTTGCAAAATTCCAGGTAGCTGTGCTGGCACAAGTCAAACATCCACTGTCTTACTTCTCCTGGCATGGCTGGCAGTATCTCCTGTCTTCACATCTCCCATTTATTCATTTATTAAGATTCTAAATCCTGATGCAAATCTTGCCAGTGTATTATACTTCAATTAAGGGTAGATTTGCATATCACTCTTTTTGCTGTACATTTTATTGGCTGTCACATTCTTGTTTGCCGAAGCTGTACTGTACTGCATAAAACTGCTCCTTATTCAAGAAGTATCTTTTTTGCAAAATTCTTTGATGATGCATCCCTGGGGTTTATAGACACACATCACTTCCTTGTGGTCTGTCTATAAATAGGTGCATATAGTGGCTGACAGCACAGAAATATTTTATCATACTGTGATTGTCTGCTGTTGTCTAATTATAGCATAAATGATAGCCAAAATCTGAAAAACAGCAATTAAATAAAAGACTTTAGTTGTTGTTATAAACTCTGAGAATATATTTTTAAGCAGTAATTTCCTTCAACAGAGAACAGATCAGTGCACCTCAGACCACAAATATTTGCAGTTCAGTTATAACATCCAGTTATTGTATGTATGACGTTTTTATGTTTTCTCCATGTCTGAATGCTTCTTCTCCCATCCCACGTAATTTTGTTCACTCGTATCTTCCAGACATGTTTGTTGTAGGTTACTTCATACTATTAATATGTACTGCATTTTCACTTAGCCAGTTTAGCAAATCAGTACATATGGATATACATACATATACATATAAATAAACAAATAAACACTTTACAGAAATGAAGCAAAAGTTTCAAAAGCACTTAACTATGAAAGGTTATAAGAAGTGACATAAACCTGGAATTATGGTTATAAGAAGTGACAGAAACTTGGAATTATATCTTCATAATGGTTGATGCCCTACTATATGTTTAGTGCAAAATCAAGGGGTTACCAATGGTCAAGTTTACCATCTTAAATTTAAATGTCCCAACATGTTAGAAATAAAACAGACACCTAATGTAACCATTCTTATAAAACTCAAAGGATTAAACTAAAACGTGATGTGTATAAGGTAACACTGTTATACATCAGCTCTACTTTGTAAAACAACTGTAAATGATTGCAAATGAATACTTATCCGGACAATATCCTGTCAGTAAAATGGAATGACTAAGGATGGTGAAATGTTTTGATGTGTGTGTGGGGGTGGCTTGACAGAGGACAGGAGTAATGTAAAAAAAAATCCATTCAGTAATCTCAATGTAACCATATGCATGACAACAGTTCACTTTTAATCAGCCTTCAAAGGCATTCTGCAATGCAATGTTATTTATATAATCAATTTCACAGTAATAACGAGAAAACGATGATTCAAACAGACAGTAATAGGCTAAATGACTTAAAACTCATGCTGAACAAGTTTTTGTGACAGTGAAGAGCTTGAGTTTCATAAGTCACACAATTTCTTTTTGATCAGACAAATTACTGAATATGATTCAAGCAGAATTAGTCACTGTACCAGAACAGCATTATTATGGCAGAGTCTGATTTGTGATCAATCATTTAATGCTTTAATCAGATGGAATTCAAATAATCAGTAAATAAATCCCACACTAGTAGATGCAGTTTGAATATAGCTCTTAGCGAATAAATTGATAAATCTTCTGAAACTACTGAAGACAAAGATACACGCACACACACACACACACACACACACACACACACACACACACACACACACACACACACACACACACACACACACACACACCTGCACCCCCCCACACACACACAAAGACACATGCACACAGACACATGCACACAAACTTGTATACCTCCTCCGCAGCATCCAGCCAGTTGCATGAAGAATAGGTATGGGGAGAAAACTAGAATGATTTGAATCACTACTTATGGCTTCTTGGATGATTACTGGTCAGCTCTTGCTAAGGGGAACAATTGGGCTACTTAATGGAGACAGCATTTGATAGCCAAAATGTAGTGGGGCTAAAAAATTTGCAAAAAAAGAAAAGTATTCTAATTGATGTTGTTACATGTACCTCAAACATCAAGCTTAACATTTCTGACAAGTTGGGATATGAGCAACATTTTTTAGATATGTTTAAACTGCTGGATCTACTGAACTGTAGAATAATGAAAACATTTTTCCCTCATGCTAAAATTAAGACATAATTACTCATGTAGCTACATATAGAGCTCTAGTGTGCATGATGTGAAGCTCAGCAATCTGTTGAAGTTGTAAAGCTTCTTTCTGTTGGTAAGTGACCATAACCCAGCTGCCACAGTGTTAGAAATGGGCAGCACCACTGCTGTTGCAGTTTATTCTGTTTTAGGTGCCTCTGCATGCTATCTCACCAGTTTTGTTAATCAGCATATTTTCCCCTGTAAACAGTCTCACTTGTTTTTCATTTTTAACCAAATATTTTTTTATCTTTGTTACAGATTTAAGGCAACATATTCTTTGCTGTCACCCCCTTTAAAGTAAATGAGACCAGGTGTATGCAGGTGTCAGTCATGTTGTGAAAAAAAAATCACTTTGACGATTGTTTCTATGGCTCTGCAGGTTATGCAGTTGCTTTCAATACTGAGCATGCCTAAAGGCTACAGGTTCTAAGTTCACATTAGGTGCTTAGGATAACTACTGCAGCTAGTATAGAAAGAGCTGCACATCTGAAGTAATATATTTCATTTGAGACCTTAAACTAAGGTCACAAATGTGGGTGGAGATACCTTCAGAAGGATGTCATAGATTATGTGGCATGCATCAGAGGGAATGTGGGTAAAATATACTTTGTCTTAATATTCTACTGAGTACAGTCCTTGACATGACAAAAATTATAATACAGCATCCTTTATACAGAATAAGTGTTTATTCAATGTTTGGATTAATATTATGAGGGCTTGGTTAGCTGTTCTGAACTGCAGATTATTTCCAATGGGAACCAAAGGAAAAAAAATCCCATGGTTAAAAACCATGATCTATAAGACACACATATGTAGATAGAGAGAGAGAGAGATAGATAGATAGATAGATATTTAGATAGATAGATAGCAATAGATTCATTTTGTCGATTTTTTTTCATTATTTCAAATTATTCAGGACAACAGGACAGCAAGACCCTGTCCTAGCATTCAATGCGCATAAAACACCGAACTATTCCAGTAGTGAATATTAGTCTATCACTGAGCAATCAGTGATAGACTGAACAACACAAGCATGTATGTTTGTGGCCACACAGGTACAGGAACTGCATACACACTCTATGCAGAAGACATTCTACTCAGGGGCTGAAGAGAAAAAAACAAGTGCCATGTGCAACAATACTAGCAACTGCATTACCCTATCAGCTACATAACTTATGACTTAACAATAAAACATTGCACAATGCATAATATTTACCAAATTAAAATAAGAATATACAAAAGAATAAAACTTAAATGTAATACTGCTATCACATGGCATTAAAGTGTCAAAATGTTTCAGTTTCTGACATATAGTTTTACAGCTATAATTCCTTTTATTCTAGTGTCTCCCGGTTTCCATGCATTTAATTAGTATATTCATAGAAGAGGGGTCTATTTCATGCAGTCTTATCATGACAGCTGCCATGTCCATGTGACTACTGTAGAGAAAGAACTGTGCATAGGTTCATAGGTTCATAGATAGGTACTATGCTATATTGGCCCTAGGGCCTATATAAGCCTAGCCAAATGGTACCCTGGCTTTTGCCACCCATGGAAATTATTTTCCTGTGCCCCTGTCAAACAGAGCCACAGAAGTGATCCATGGGGTGAATTTCTTATCTCCCATTCAATCATCAAGATTTTTCTTGAAGAGTGCTAATGAGGAGCTTTGTTTGATATAGACAGGTAGTTTGTTCCAGAGTATGGGAAGTCTCTGGGACAGGAATCTATCCTTCCAGCATGTTCTGTTTATTGTGGTGACAAGGTTTAAGTCCCTAGAGCATGTAGCTTGGAGGGATTGGGATTTCTTTAAGTGGAGCATGTTCAACAGTTCTGGGTTTGACATAGCTTTGTATGTTAGGCAGAGATCGCCTCTGAGTAGGCGATATGCAAAGGAATAAAGCTGGAGATGTTTGAGATGGTCTGCATAGGGCATCTGTTTGAGGTCAGTAATCCTCTTTGTGAGGTATTTCTGTGGCCTTTCCAGTTGTTGTAGATGTCTTGTGAGGTACATACCAAAAAGGGCGTTGTACTCAATAATGGGTCTAATTAGTGATGAGTAGAGGGGAACAATGACCTCTTTTTTCCTGGGTGAGAAACCTTTTGTGATGAGGTATGCCATGAAGAAGGATTTCCTGACTACTGTGGTGATGTGATTATCAAAGGAGAGACTACTGTCCACCTGTGTTCCAAGGTCTCTTATCACACTTTCGGTATTAAGTAGACTACTGCCTATGTGGTAGTTCATGGGTACAGAGTTTTTACCAAAAGGGATGACAATGCACTTTTTGGCATTGAGCTTGAGGCCATGGCTTTAACACCAGGCATCTGTCTCAGTGCAGCCATTTAGTAGGATGTCCACATCATTAGGAGTTTTGATTATGGCTCCTAGTTTGCAGTCATCTGCAAACTTTGTTAGCCAAAGACCTCCTGTGTTAACCTGTACTTCAGAGAAGTAGATACCAAACAGGAGAGGACCTAGGACTGAACCCTGTGGTACTCTACTTGTCACCGATCTGAAGTTGGATTTAGAGTCTGCTACTTTCACAGTGTGGGTTATGTCAATGAGCCAGATGGCAACCCATCTTGTGACATAGGGATTTATACCTAGTTTAGTGAGTTTATCTATAATTCCAGAGTGGGGATGATGTTGAAAGCCTTGTCGAGATCCAGATAGGCTGTGTGAACCACCTTACTCTCATCTACGGCTTTGGTGACTGCTTCAAAGAAGTCTATCAGGTTTAGGAGGCATGATCTGCCTTTTACATACCCGAACTGGGGTCTATTGTAGATCATCGAAATGGCAGAATTTCGAATGATCTAATATCAAACCCAATGTCGTGAATGCTGAAAACAGCAAAGCTGCGCAAAACTGAATTCTTTCCTAGGGAAAGAATTCAGTTGGCCTTTGTTGTGGCTATGCTGTTTTCAGTGATGTGGTGGAAAGTTACAGGTTGGGTTAAGGTAATTGTGTGATTGTGTGGACATTCGGGTTAGGGTGCAGGTTGGGTGAGTTAGGGTTAGGGCTCGGGTCAGGTAAGTGTGCGATTGTGACAGAATTTGGGGTTAGGGTTAGGGTACGGGTGAGGTGAGTGTGCGATAGTGAGAATTTGGGATTAGGGATGGGTTAAATGAGTTAGGGTTAGGGCGCGGGTGAGGTGAGTGTGTGATAGTGACAGACCTTAGGGTTAGGGTCTGGATTAAGGTAAGTGGATAGATAGTAGTGTATGTACAGTGTAGTGTGGGATTAGATGTAACTTTTAAATGTATGTGTGTGGATTGCTGCTTTTTAGTGTGCTTGTGGTGTGTGTGTGTTTCTCGGAACAGCAAAATTTTTCCCTGGGAAAAAATTCGCTGTTTTGAGGTTTTGATATTGTTAGGGTTCGGGTTTTGCAGTTTGACACTATGGCATTAGATAATGAGCCATTTCGATGATCTGTTATAGACCCCCCCAAACTGGGTAGGGTCCAGAGTTTGGAGATTACCAATGTTATTGTTTATAAGTTCCATGTTGATACGTTCCATACCTTGCAGACCAGTTTCGTCAGGCTAATGGGGCAGTATTTCCCAGGGTCCGTGGTGACTCCCCCTTTGTGGAGTGGGATAACTGTTGCTGTGCACCATTCAGTGGGCACAAAGCCTGAAATGATACTATGATTGAACATGGTATTTAGGTGGGGTGCCAGTTCATTCTGTAGTTCAGGCTTTGCTGTATTCTAGACTTTTGGAAAGTTCTTGTGCTGCCCATTTCCTTTCTTGGATAAAGGGAGGCTTCTTTGTTCACCAGTGGCAGTGGGGAGCTTGAAGCAGCCTATCTATCCCTGGAGGAGTGTTCCCAGCACAAGGATCAGGTAGTCTATTGGCCGTTTTGTCCAATTTTTAGCTCTTTCAAGTCCCCCTGTATAAAACCCACTTTGGCGTGGTTTTTGTGCTTGTTACTACTCAGCCAAGCTCCTTGTGGTCCTGCAGAGTGGTGCTAGCAGCAGAGAGGCTAAAAGAGTGACTGCTAACCTGATAAAAGTGTTTGTTTTCCTGCTACTACTTGGGCGACTGTCCGATCTAGCTAAACTGCAAGTATTTCTGCTTCTTGAACTGTTTTAAACTGTTTAAAGTTGTTTTTGCTCCTGCACTTTTAAAGTTTGTCCTGTTTGTTGCTTTTACCTGTTGAGGCTACACACTCAAGTGCGCTAGCCTGTGTTACATATTTATTGCATTTTCCTGCTGTTTGTTGCAAAAAAAAAATGATCCTTGTTTCCCATCTTTCCTGACCTAGAGTAGTCCATATACAGGCTATTCTGTATTCTGGACTTTTGGAAAGTTCCTTTGTTGCCCATTTCCTTTCTTGGATAAAGGGAGGCTTCTTTGCTCACCAGTGGCAGTGGGGAGCTTGGAGCAGCCTATCTATCCCTGGAGGAGTGCTCCCAGCACAAGAATCTGGTAGTCTATTGGCCATTTTGGGCCAATTTCTAGCTCTTTCAAGTCCCCCTGTATAAAACCCGCTTTAGCGCGGCTTTGTGCAATTTTACACATAGCGCAGCATCGGGCAGCACCGCTTAATTGGGTTTAAACCCTTCTCGGCTCCACAAAGTCTGCTCTTCACTTTTTCCCTTAGAACTGATCTAATTCTCATAATAAACACCCTATTCCCACTCTAAAGCCTGGCACTTACTCACTAAATCAATTATACAAGTCAGCACTAAAAAAATGAAAAGCACTACACCCTCACAAACTCCCCTTGAGTACTTTGTTCCCCATTGGCCCTTTTTTCAGTTATAAAGGAATTCCCAATACTATTCTAGCATGTCCAAAGGTCAGTTGTCAATCTCCTCTCCCGTCCAGCTGGTGAATCTGGGAATCTTGAGGCAATGTTACAACTGCCTCATGTACACAGACAACCCTCTCCTCCTCCGAACAAATTCCAACACATGTGAGAGATGCAACCATATAGCCAAACTGGAGGCTAAGCTCTCTCAACTCAGTACTGGCGTAACCAGTCAGGAGGAAAAGGAAACCACACTCACTACAATTCCAGTCTCAAATAGACCTACCACGACAGCAAACCAAACACATAAACACACAAAAACATACTCAGATGCTCTAAATAAAAATTTGCCTAAGCAGCAGAGACCTCCAAAGCAGATACCCAAGCAACCACTACTCCAAAACAAAACACGTGCAACACATAGCTCACAAAGCCAGTGTGCCGAACAGTCACAGCCCTTAAGGCTAAACAACACACCTGATACACTTGCAATAGGTGACAATGTCATCAGGCACACTGATGTCCCGCTCACCAGGCTGAACAAGGAGAAGGTCACGGTGAGCTGCCTGTAAGGCGCTAGGATCCGCCACATAACACCAGCACTCAGGTTACTCCAAGGCAAGTACAAATATGACTCAGTCATTGTCCATGCTGGTGTGAATGATCTGAGACGTACCTCCCTGGACTACATAAAAAGAGACATAGAGGAGCTCTCTGAGCATGTAGCCCAGGCCAGTATGACCCTGACCTTGAGTAGCATCTTACCCTCACCAAGAATGATGCCACAATATGAAGACAAGATGATCAATTTCAACAATTGGCTTAAGTATTGGTGTCATTCAAAGGGGATCCAATGCCTGTCTGCCTGGGATGACATACTCGACAAGCCACGATGCTTTGCTAGGGACGGCTTGCACCTGTCACCCCTGGGCTTTCGGATATTGGCAAAGGCTCTTGCCACCCCCATAGTGCCTTTTTTAGGCAAGGCTCAAAAGACAAACCCACCTCCATAGGTATCACAAGGGATAAGAAACTAAGAGTAATGCTACTCAATGCCAGAAGTCTAAACCTCAAGATGCACGCACTCAAAACTCTCCTTAGCATGGAGAACATCGATATCTGTGCAGTAACAGAAACCTGGTTCAAGGATCCCGAGAGCACCCCAGCACTACCAGGTTATACCTCATACCATGTTTTTCGGCCCCAAAACTTGGACTGAACCACAAAAGGAGGGGGAGTATCAATATTCGTCAAAGATACCCACACCACCAAGTTGGTGGCACAGCACGAAGCATCAGAGACTATCCATGTGCAACTAACAGTGGGTAAAACTGCCTTCCAGTTTATAGCCTGCTACAGACCACCCTCCCAAACCCAGGAACCCCACTCGGCCTTCCTGAGAACACTGGAAAATATGAAGGTCTCTCCAAACACCATTATATTGGGCGACTTCAACTACCCTAACATAGACTGGGAGCATTACTCTAGCTCCAACACCCTAGCCCGAAGGTTCCTAGAATTTATAAACTCAAATGCTATGGAACAACTTGTTGCCACTCCCACAAGAGGGGAAAACATACTGGACCTCATCATCACCAACATGGGGACACTATGCTCCAGACCAGAAGTGTATCCCTCACTGGTAAGATCAGACCATAAACTAATCTCACTAGATATTCACATGCCTACCCCAGCCCCTGCCCAGAAAACCACAGTGAAAAACTTCTCTAAAGCAAATTTCACACGCCTCAAAACAGAGGTGGAATCCTTCAAAGCCCCAGGGCCTGTGGAAAATACGGCCCAGATCACAGAATCCTTTATAAACGCATTCTATGAACACCTTCAGGAATGCATGGATCATGCAATCCCAGATAAAACCAAGACCCAATCCTCCAAAGTTAGGCGTCCTGTCTGGTGGACCCCAGCCATAAACAAAGTATACAATAGAAGGAGGAAGCTACTACATGATAGAGCAAAATCCCAAAAAGGGAAGGCATCTCTGATCAGTATTAGCAAAAATCTACGGACACTCATAAAATCGTCTAAGGCCAGCTTCGAGAGAAAAATTGCACAGGACACTAAGGATAATCACAAGGCTTTCTTTCGTTATGTTAGGAACCTGGGTGGTAATTCCCAGATATGCTCAGAATTAGTCCAAAATGACAAAAAGTACACTGAACCCACAGACATTGCCAACATCCTAGCTGACAGGTTCAGCACAAATGCCCCCCCCCCTTCCCCACCAAAAAGGCAAATATCTATCCCAGCAGAGTGCTGCCCCCCTGACATCTCAGATGCTCAGGTAAGAGCTGCCCTCTCCAAAGCAAAAAACACAGTATCAATGGGACCAGACGGTGTTCCGGGCTGCGTCCTACATGAACTCCAAGAAGAACTAAACCCAAACATAAAACTACTGTTCAGTCTCAGCCTTACTACAGGATATGTACCCAAAGAGTGGCGTACAGCAACAGTGGTCCCTCTCCACAAAGGTGGTGCCTCAACTGATCCTGGAAACTATCGCCCCATAAACTTGACTAGCTTGGTCTGCAAAGCTATGGAAAGGATCATCATGGACCTCATAAATAAAGATATTGGGGACCTACAGACACTGGATCCTACCCAGTTCGGTTTTGTTAAGGGCAGATCCTGCCTCTTAAACCTGGTCGATTTCTTTGAAACAGTCACCAAGGCCATTGACGAGGGGAAGGTGGTCCACACAGCCTACCTGGACCTTGCAAAAGCCTTCGATACAATACCCCACTCGGGCATTATAGATAAGCTCACCAGCTTAAATATAAACCCCTATGTCACTAGATGGGTTTCAAACTGGCTCAAGGACAGAACCCACATGGTTAGAATTGCTGGAGCCATGTCAGACTCCAAACCAGTTACAAGTGGCATCCCACAAGGCTCTGTCCTGGGACCTCTCTTGTTCGGTATATATTTCTCGGAGGTACAGGCTAACACGGAAGGACTGTGGCTGACCAAGTTCGCAGATGACTGCAAACTGGGTGCCATAATAGACTCTCCAGCTGACACAAGCATCCTACAAAAGGACCTCATAGAAACAGACAACTGGTGCCAGAGCCATGGCCTCAAGCTAAATGCCAAAAAGTGTATAGTCATCCCCTTTGGCAAAAACAAAGTGCCCCCAAATTACCACATAGGTGGTAATCCATTAAGTACGGAAGAAGTAATTAGGGACCTGGGGACCCAAGTTGATAGCAATCTCTCATTTGACAAGCACTTGGCCAAAGTGGTTAGAAAAACATTTTATATAGCCAACCTAATCATGAAGGGATTCACATCTAGATCAGGGGAGGTCATCATGCCTCTTTACTCATCCCTCATCAGGCCCATAATTGAGTACAATGCCTCTTTTTGGATGGACCTTACCAGACACCTGCAGCAACTGGAAAGACCCCAAAAGTACCTCACCATGAGTATCAAAGGGCTCAAACAGATGCCATATGCTGCCTGGTTAAAGAAACTCCAGCTGTACTCAGTGGCATACCACCTGCTCAGATGCGATCTGTGCCTGACGTATAAAGCCATGTCCAACCCGGAATTAATGGACATGCTGCACCTCAGAAAATCCAAATCCCATTGAGCTACGAGCTCGAGAGACTTGAACCTCAGCACTGAAATAAATAGGACATGCTGGAGGGACAGATTCATAACCCAGAGGCTCCTTTCACTCTGGAATAAAATCCCAGTCCAGGTTAGGCAGAGTCCCTCATTGACTCTCTTCAAGAGGAATCTTGATGAGTGGATGGGAGTCGGTTTACCCCGGGTATCACTTCTGTGTCACTGTTAGACAGAGGCACAGTATACTAACCTCGAAAAAGGGCATAGCAAAATTAATTTAAAATGGGTGGTGAAAGCCAAACACACTCTGGCTAGGCTTATAAATGCCCTAGCGCAGATAGCCTAGTATGAACCTATGAACCTATGTAGAATGCAGCCTTGGGTGTTGTCAGGTCCCATGGATGCTGTGTTCTTGGCTTTGGAGAGTGTTTTTTTTACCTGTGCAGCTGTAATTACAGGAACTTTGCATTCTTCTGGTATAGAGATGGCCCCTTTAGGGGATGAGAGAGGGGTAAAGTTAGCACTGAACCTATCTGCTAAGATGTTGACAATATCAGTTGGTTCTGTATATTTAGTGCCATTGTGCTGTAACTCAGAGGAGATCTGAGTGTTGCCATTGAGATTCTTGACATAGCAATAGAATGCTTTGTGGTTGTCTTTAAAATCAGTGGCAATTTTGTTTTCATAACTAACTTTGGAGGATTTTATTAGGGATCTCAGCTTTTTACTGAGGCTGACCATGGAGTTCCACCAATCATGGGATTTTACTATTTTTTGCAACAGTTTCATTCTTGTGTTGTAGAGTTTTTTTATGGCAGGGGACCATCAGATTGGCATCCTTTTTTTGGAGGATAGCATCTTGGTTCTGTTAGGGATTGCATGATCCATGCACTCGTGTAAGTGTTTATAAAGTGCAATTGTATAGGATTCAGCAGTCGTACCTCTATTGTCCATCAGCATGGGTGTCTTGAAGTTTGCCACTTCTGTCTTAAGAAGCTTGAAGTTGGCTCTGGAGAAATTTTTATGGCGGTTTCCCTAATGGGGGTGGGGGTCAGATGCAGATGTCTAGGGTGATTTGCTTGTGGTCCGATCTGACCAACAAGGAATTAACCTCTGGTGTGAAACACCGGTTGCCCATGTTGGTAATGACCAGGTCTAGGATATTGCTGTCCCTGGTGGGGGTGTGGATAAGTTGATCCAAGGCATTGGAATTTATGAATTCCAGAAAACGTTGAGCACAAGAGTTGGAACATGAGGAGTTTTCCCAGTTAATGGTGGGGTAGTTGAAATCACCCTTTATTAGGGTTTTAGGTTGTACCCTAATGTTTTCCAGTATATCAAGAAATGAGGAGTGGGAATCCTGGGGCATGGTGGGGGATCTGTAGCAAGCTACAATTTGGATTGCAGTCTTGTCCAGAGTTAGTTGCACTTGGATAATCTCGGATGCATTATGCTGAGCAACTAGCCTGGAGGTGTGGATATCTTTAATGAATATGGACATGCCTCCGCCTTATGTGCTTCGGTCCAGGTTAGCTGGTCTAAAGGTCTGGTATGAATTACAGCCTGGTAATGCAGCAGTGCTCTCTGGAGCCTTGAACCAGATCTCTGTCATTGCACAGATGTTGATGTTTTCCATTTTAAGGAGTGCCTTGAGTGAGTGCATTTTGAGGTTTCGACTTCTAGCATTAAGTAGCATTACCCTTAGATTTTGCTTGCTTGTACCTGTTACAGTGGTGAATTTGCCATTTGAATTTTGCCTAAAAAAGGCAGTATATGGGTGGCAAGAGCCTTAGCCAGTATCTGGAATCCCAAGGGCGACAGGTGCAGGCCTTCTCTGGCAAAGCAGTGTGGTCTATCGATCATGTCATTCCAGGCAGACAGATATTGGATCCCCTTAGAATGACACCAGAAGCTTAGCCATTTGTTGAAGTCAATCATTTTGTCCTTGTACTGTGGTATCATTCTGGGTGATGGCAGGATGTCCCTATTAGCCTCATGTTACAGACTATGTTGTGACAAACTGGCAGATTTAAAAGTAATGCAAAACCAGGCTTTTATTGTGTGCAGAATGTATATGCTAATCTAATGGATCTCTGCACTTTTTATATGATATTACTCTAGTGTGGGATTGCTGTGTGACTATCTTAAACTAATAGTAACTTGCTAAACATCTTATTCTGACTGGATGACTGTTCCAGTGGGGAAAAGAAATGTGATCTAGAGATCTACTCTAGGTGCATTTAAGTGTCAGGATAGCATGGATATGCTTAGAGCAGAGATGCATAATGAAGAAATACAATAGCGAAAATGACAGGCCCCATAGAAGTGAGTGGGCAGCACAATGAGTGGTTACATGACCCAAGAGTGTATAAGGATGAGAGCAGTGGGAGATACATGAATGTAACACATACAAACATTGATAGGGGAAGTAATGGTATAACACTGGAGTATACAATGGATTTATGCAGAAAGACAAGATTGTTGAAGTCAATCATTTTGTCCTTGTACTGTGGTATCATTCTGGGTGATGGCAGGATGTCCCTATTAGCCTCATGTTACAGACTATGTTGTGACAAACTGGCAGATTTAAAAGTAATGCAAAACCAGGCTTTTATTGTGTGCAGAATGTATATGCTAATCTAATGGATCTCTCCACTTTTTATATGATATTACTCTAGTGTGGGATTGCTGTGTGACTATCTTGAACTAATAGTAACTTGCTAAACATCTTATTCTGACTGGATGACTATTCCAGTGGAGAAAAGAAATGTGATCTAGAGATCTACTCTAGGTGCATTTAAGTGTCAGGATAGCATGGATATGCTTAGAGCAGAGATGCATAATGAAGAAATACAATAGCGAAAATGACAGGCCCCATAGAAGTGAGTGGGCAGCACAATGAGTGGTTACATGACCCAAGAGTGTATAAGGATGAGAGCAGTGGGAGATACATGAATGTAACACATACAAACATTGATAGGGGAAGTAATGGTATAACACTGGAGTATACAATGGATTTATGCAGAAAGACGGAGAGGCTCAACTGATGATGGGGTGAACTGTATGAAAACAAGCTATTAGCAGTGACACACAGGGAAGAAAAACACCATAATTTGTGAAATATAAGGGGTTGAGGATAGCCTTCTAAGCCATCACTGATGGAACCTCCTCTGAAGTCAATCACCACATTGGCAGAGATCAAAGGCAAGCTTCACCACCGGTGGCCCAATATCTGGGGTCAAGTAGTAACTATATGACTACCACTTTTATGAGGAAGTGCTCCAGGTTGCACTTATAGATGTCTAACTGCCAATGCATCTCTATCCTTACCAGCCACCACTCACTAGTAAGGTCGTTTGCCATGATGAGAAGCCTATGCCACTTACTGGAGAAGCAGCAATGGAGACCATCAGCAAGCCCTCCAGATCATCTTCCACAGGGTGAACTTCATCATCCTACAGAGAGGCATTGCTGAGGACTACTGTGGACCCAGCAGTAGGCATGGTATCTTGTGCAATCTGTAGTGCCTGTAACCTCCCTGCTGCCTGCTCTATGGCTTATCCTGTAAAAAATTAAAAAAAAAAATAAAGAAAAACAAAACAAGCAAGTGACATAATTAAAACAAGATTGAGCAAATGAACAGAGAAGGACACTTTTATTAAGACAGGTCCTGAAAACAGAGACAGTAGTCAGCAGAGCAATGCACATAAATGTCTAGGGAATACTTATTAAATGACTGAGGATAACAGTGTGGGATACGGATGGCAGCCTTAACTGTCAGCACTGTATAGGACAGCAGCACAGAATATGGATGGAAACCAATGTTAAAATCCAGTGAACAATGAAGCAATGTTGAAAGTATTAAACTGAAAAAAAAAACTGCACAAATTCTCAGTGCTGTGGTAAACAGGTTTAGCACAGTTGTCATGCACACCTTGGCATATGTATGGGCATCTCTCACAGTTTAGGACAATACCACAGATAACATGCCTAAAATAGCAATCTGCATAGGTAATGAACATCTAAGCAATAATTAAACACTCAAACCATAAAAACTCCTCAAATTCTCATTGTTGCTGTATGTAAGTCAGTAGAGCTGTTATACAAAACAAACTTGCTTAGCATTGGAGTAACCAGGTTAACCACACAGACTCATAGCAGTGTCTTAATGATGTGTGCCTGCCAAGCTCACTGACCTTTTTAACTGTCATAACCTCTGAACTTTCCAGATTTTTGCAGAATTTTCAGATTTTTGCCTCATATTTTTGGTCTGCTCCTCATAAAATGTGTGGTTTTCTGGCAAATCATTGAAGACTGAAGCCACTAAGTAATGACAAGATATCCAAATGTCAGGTTTCATATCCTTCAAAAAGTGCATGATAACACAAAGCCTGTAATTCTAGCAAGTTTCTAATTTTATATGAGCAATAATTAAAATCTGTCCTTATTTTTGTCCCTTTGTCCCTTTGACTTTGTCCTGGTTTCTTGTGCTAAGATGTTTAAAGGTATGACTGGAAGTAGTGCACTACACTTACCACACGGCCTAGAAAGTCTGAAGTGTATCTGAGAGCACATTCATTACTATTTCATCCTCTACTACATTTAAGACCGCAACAAACCCATGACAACAGAAAGCATATAAATCTATAATTTCAAGCCTACTGTACAAAGACTCAGTAAAAATGGAAATTTAGAGTGATAAGTAGACTGTCACTCACTAAACTCTTCTTGGTGGAAAAGGTCTGGGTAGCACCTCTGCAGATTGCTATCTTCATGCTGGTATTGCTCACCACAACTGGTGATACCCATGGCATCACTCACTCATCTATTAAATGCATGCCAGCATGCATCTTGTACAGGGGATCTTCATAATTTTCAAGCAGTGTAAAAAACATTTTGCCTCCATGCTGCATCACAGGAGTTCCCTGCCAGACTCATATTTAGCTGAGGCCATGTCCACTGAACAGCTCAAGTCCAGGAGTGAAAACTGTAACTGGTGCCCAATGCCATGTGTTGCAGACACTACATAATGTCCATAAATGAGCATCACTGTGGCATGATGCCCATCTGTAGAAGCATAAAGCACGTGATCAGTAATGTAGGGGTGGATTGTAGCTGTACAGCCAGGCTGCACAAGCACACACACACCCTGTGTGACTTACATGCCTGAGCACAGCCATGATGGGTGGCTGGTTAGTTCCATGACCATGGTCATTAGTGCATTGCCATTGTTTATTAGTTAGCTGTGCTGCACAGCAGCTCATACCTTAATTAATGACAGTTCTCATTCTCAAGCTGGGCTGGACCTCATAGTTCAGTATAGTGCTGAAAATGCATTGCATTACTGGTGCTGTTGAGAGACAATCATGCTGAATCACCTCGGCAGCAGACTGCACTACAGTTGGAATACAGATAAAAGTAGATATCTGCCTATAATGCCATATAAGGAGAATGTCAGTAGACAGGGCTGTTAAGAATACACACCACCATTTGCACTGACACCTCCATGGAGCATGGCATCATACACAGTTGTCACATTTTGTGTCTGCTAAATCACTGCAATGGCTATGCCATAGGTCAGACCTAGAAGTGAGGGGCTTGAAAAAAACACCACAGGAAGCAGGTAGGATAGGTTGCAGTCCAGGGGGGTTGTGCAAGTACACATGACTCAGTGAAAAGGCAAGACAGCTTAGAGACCTGTTGGGGAGCATCCTGACAAGGCATAAGGACAAGCAAACAGAGCTCCTCAGACAGCAGGGCAGGTTAATGGAGATGCTGCACTTCCAGTGCAATTGGCACATACAGTTACTGGTGACACTGCCACAAGACACTTCAAGTGGCAGACTTACACATATCTGCCACACTATAGCACAGTGTCAGGAAAGAAAACATACAGAAGTGCATAATGCTGTACCCAGCACAGAAATAAAAGGGGCAGTCAGGTGACATGTGTTGTCTGACACATACAGCTGTACATAGACACACTGATAAATGTGTGTATGGGAAAGTATCTATCTATCTATCTATCTATCTATCTATCTATCTATCTATCTATCTGTCTATCTATCTATCTATCTATCTATCTATCTATCTATCTATCTATCTATCTATCTATCTATCTGTCTATTACTGCACTGTCTCCTTCAGGTATTTAGCTGTACAGGTGATTGAATAAGATCATATAATTAATGAATTTAAACAGGTCTAGTCCTATATTTGTCAGTTGATATAAAATATAATGAATTAACTTAAACAGGGCTACATCTATATTTGTCGGTTAAACCCCATCTACTCTGTACCATACTGTATCTCCGTACTCCAGGTCATAAAATGTAAAAGAGAATCACATGTGATTCCTTATCTGATGACGTATTAGTAAACTCTCTAATTGCTGCCATGGTCTCGCACCTCAAACATTTCTTTCAGACTAACCTAGGAATACTGCTTTTTTTGTCTTCATCCTGCTTCGCAGGAATGTAGCCAATGGTTTCCCTTCCTTTTCACACTGATCCATGCATTCTTCTCATGTGGAGAGAGACATGCATTTACTAGTAAAAGTGAGAGCCCTATGGGCCATTTATTACTTGCCTGAAGACCATCATCGACCCATTCTTTCCTCACATAGAATCAAGCATAATCCAGTAGTGAGTGGTTACAAAAAATCTCCGTCCTCCTGTGAAGCTCCTAACCCATGTATGTGAATCATACAATTGCTGCTGAGCTTGTGAAACTGTGTATGCCTCCACAGACATGCTATTTTCTGGACTGAGTGGTTGAATGGCTCGGTTAGCAGCATGTGCTCAACAGGCTCCTGCTCTATAGGTGTTACACCTATTGCTACAACTAGGTGTCAACCTAGCAGTTATCCAGAGGCCAATCCAATGCAGAGTGGTTGAGTCAACAGTAGCAATCCACCCCCATCCTCTCCAATCTCCTACATCCTATCCCAATCAGCACATGTGACATTAATTGATGACAGGTAGTTTGGATCACAGTCAGGGCTTTGATTCTCTGCACCACATGGGTGGGCATAGGAAACATGTGCTTTAAATTAAACATAGCTCTTAAAATTCTCAACAGCACATCCCTATTGGTTATTAATCCCACATATCTTCTGAACGTATCAGAATGCAGCTGGGTTTCTATGGTCCTCTGTCCATATGGCAGATTGCTAGCAATAATTTTCCACCTAGAATACCTCTGATTGAGGTGAGAATACTGATTCCATGGTACTACAACCTAATTCTTAGTAACTCTGACCTGAGATGCCTACCACCCACTCTCACTTGGGCTCACTTCTCAAATTAGTACATACGATTGTGACTCATCAACCATGCTGTCATCTGCCTTTAAAAAATAATAAAATAAACATGATTAATGGCTTTTTCTCCACATATTACTGTAGAGTAAGCACCCTCTTTTTACTTAACCCCTTTTACACCTTTTCTAACACCTTATATTCCCTTCATTCTTTCCTTCTTCATTCTCTCCTCTTTTTCATAAGGCAGATAAAGGCTAGGGCTGTGGTGGTGAGGGTCGGAACTTTGAATGTTGGCAGTATGGCTGCTACAGGGAGAGAGCTAGCTGATATGATGGACAGAAGGAAGGTTGGTATACTGTGTGTGCAAGAGACCAGATGGAAGGGGAGCAAGGCTAGGTGTATCGGAGGTGGGTTCAAATTGTTTTATCATGGTGTGGATGGGAGGAGAAATGACGTAGGGGTTATCCTGAAGAAACAGTTTGCTAAGAGTGTTTTGGAGGTGAAAAGAGTGTTGGATAGAGTGATGTTTATGAAGCTGGAAATTGATGGTGTAATGATGAATGTTGTTAGTGCATATGCTCCACACATTGGGTGTGCGATGGATGAGAGAGAAAAAATTTGGAGCAAGTTGGATGAAGTGGTGATGACTGTACCCAAGGGTGAGGGAGTGGTGATTGGAGCAGATTTCAATGGGCATGTTGTTGAAGGGAACAGAGGGGATGAGGAAGTGATGGGTAGGTATGGTGTTAAGCAAAGGAATGCAGAAGGTCAGATGGTAGTGGATTTTGCGAAAAGGATGGACATGGCTGGTGAATATGTATTTTAACAGGAGGGAGGAGCATAAGGTGACATACAAAAGTGGAGGAAGATGCACACAGGTGGTTTATATCTTATGTAGAAGGGCCAGTCTGAAGGAGATTGGAAACTGTAAAGTGGTGGCAGAGGAAAGTGTAGTTAGGCAGCATAGGATGGTGGTTTGTAGGATGACACTGGTGATCAGGAAGAGGAGGAGGAGTGTGAGGGCAGTACAAAGGATCAAATGGAAATTGAAAAGGGTAATTGTGAGGTGGAATTCAGGGAAGAGTTAAGACAGGCACTGGGTGGCAGTGAAGAGTGACCGAAAAGCTGTGCAACTACAGCAGAGCTAGTAAGGGAGACAGCTAGAAAGATGCTTGGTGTGACATCTGGACAGAGAAGGAGGACAAGGAGACCTGGTGGTGGAATGAGGAAGTACAGGAGAGTATACAGAGGAAGAGGCTGGCGAAGAAGTGGGATTGTCAGAGAGATGAAGAAAGTAGACAAGAGTATAAGGAGATGAAGTGCATGGCAAAGAAAGAAGTGGCAATGGCTAAGGATAAGGCGTATGAAGAGTTGTATGAAAGGTTGGACACTGAGGAGGGAGAAAAGGACCTGTACCATATGGCTAGACAGAGGGACCAAGCTAGGAAAGATGAGCAGCAGGTAAGGGTGATAAAGGATAATGAGGGAAACGTACTCACTAGTGAGGAGAGTGTGTTGAGCAGATGGAAAAAGTACTTTGAGAGGCTGATGAATGAAGAGAATGAGAGGGAGAGAAGGTAGGATGATGTGCGGATAGTGAATCATGAAGTGCAATGGATTACCAAGGAGGAAGTAAGGATAGCTATGAAGAGAATGACGAATGGATAGGCTGTTGGCCCAGATGACATACCTGTGGAATCATGGAGGTGTTTAGGTGAAATGGCAGTGGAGTTTTTAACTAGATTGTTTAATGAAATCTTGGAAAGTGAGAGGATGCCTGAGGAATGGAGAAAACGTGCCTTGGTACCGATTTTTAAGAATAAGGGTGATGCGCAGAGCTGTAGTAACTACAGAGGAATTAAATTGATCAGTCACAGCATGAAGTTATGGGAAAGAGTAGTGGAAGCTAGGTTAAGAAGGGAGGTGATGATTAGTGATCAGCAGTAGGTTTCATGCCAGGAAAGAGCACTACAGATGTGTTGTTTGCTCTGAGTGTTGATGGAGGAGTACAGAGAATGTCAGAAGGAGTTGTATTGTTGCTTTGTGGACTTAGCATATGCCAGGGTGCCTAGAGAGGAGTTGTATAATTGTATGAGGATGTTGGGAGTGTCAGAGAAGTATATAAGAGTGGTACAGGAAATGTACAAAGGTAGTGTGACAGTGGTGAGGTCTGTGGTGGGGGTTACGGATGCGTTTAAGGTGGAGGTGGGATTGCATCAAGGATCAGCTCTGAGCCCTTTCTTATTTGCAATAGTGATGAACAGGTTGACAGATGAGATCAGACAGGAGTCCCCGTGGACTATGAAGTTTGCAGATGACATTGTGATCTGTAGTGAGAGTAGGGAACAGGTGGAGGAGACCCAGGAGAGGTTGAGATATGCTCTAGAGAGAAGAGGAATAAAGGTCAGCAGGACTACGACAGAATATATGTGTATGAATGAGAGGGAGGATAGAGGAATAGTGAGGATGCAGGAAGTAGAGGTGGTGAAGGTGGATGAGTTTAAATACTTGGGATCAACAGTTCAGAGTAATGGTGAGTGTGGAAGAGAAGTGAAGAAGAGAGTAAAGGCAGGATGAAGTGGGTGGACAAGAATGTCAGGAGTGATTTGTGACAGACGAGTACCAGTAAGATTGAAATGGAAGGTCTACAAGAGGGCAGTGAGACCAGCTATGTTATATGGTTTGGAGACAGTGGCACTGACAAAAAGACAGGAGTCAGAGCTGGATGGGGCAGAGTTAAGGATGTTAAGATTTGCACTGGGTGTGATGAGGATGGACAGGATTAGGAATAAGTATATTAGAGGGCCAGC
Source organism: Protopterus annectens (assembly GCF_019279795.1). Taxonomy (NCBI): domain Eukaryota; kingdom Metazoa; phylum Chordata; order Ceratodontiformes; family Protopteridae; genus Protopterus; species Protopterus annectens. The sequence goes on from NC_056725.1 coordinate 430,412,104, forward strand.
CCAGGTTGGAAGATTTGGAGACAAAGCCAGAGAGGCAAGATTATGTTGATTTGTACATGTGATGAGGAGGGATGCTGAGTATATTGGGAAAAAGATGCTAAGGATGAAGCTGCCAGGTAACAGGAAAAGAGGAAGGCCTAAGATAAGGTTTATGGATGTGGTGAGAGAGGACATGCAGGTGGTTGGTGTGACAGAGCAAGATGTAGAGGACAGGAAGAAGTGGAAACAGATGATCTGCTGTGGTGACCCCTAATGGGAGCAGCCGAAAGAAGAAGAAGAAGAAGAAGATAGGCTGCTGGCAGCCACCCACCCACCATCTCAATAACCATTTGAGACCTTGTATTGGTTTGCCCAGCCCATGTAAATAAATATGCTGAAAATGAGGAGGATTAAGGTCCATATGACTTAGTCCACCCTTAGGGATCCTCTCAGGTTGTGGGATATGCAAAGTAGATCTTACCACTCTGCATAATCCCCTTAATATGATTGCCTACCTAACAGGATATAACAAATTTACCTTGCCATTTGTCAAAATAATTTGCTGACCACTTCTAAACTAATCTAGCTTTAAACTCAATTAATGTTCTATGATGGTAATAACATTACCCCCCCACACACACACACACACACACGCACGGACACGCACACACACACACACACACACACACACACACACACACACACACACACGCACGCACGCACACACACACACACACACACACACACACACACACACACACACAAAGGTCCCATCTGCCTCATTCCACAGCAATTCATTTATTTGAAATTCCTCAATAAAGAACAACTGCAAAATCTGCTATCATTGAACCTATTCTATAATGGTCACAAATATACCATCCAGGCCTTATAGTAGTAAAGGCAATGCACTGCTACCCAAGGTTTGCCTGCACTCATCTTGCTTGCCTTGTCTCCCCGATCTGCCCTTTAAAATCCTGCTGAATACCCAGATGTCTGGTGTGGTACATGAAACTCTGTACCTGAAAGGTGAAGCTCAAGACTGACAGATATGCAGTGATAGTTCTAACCCCATCACTCCTTCACTCCATTGCTAACAGGGCACTAAAGCATCTCAATACAATTCCTTAGGATCCACCCCCAAAAGCCATGCATGCCTCATTTTATGCTTTTCATGTGACAGGTGTCAAGGACTCTATTAAGTGCCTCGCTTCCACTATCCGGTCTTCAAAATCTCATCCTAGACAGCAGTCTGTCACATCTCCACCATGGCTGCAAGCCTTCATGTTCAGCTGTAAACAAGAAAGGCTATTAGAAATGCAGTCTGGCTTAACTTGAAAATACCTAGCTTAAAACTTCATGTTAAAGTTCTGACAGTGCCATACGAAAAGTAACAACTGTACTCTGGCTGATTTTCTACTTGGCTCATTCAAGGCATGTATCAAGAACTTGATTACACACAAAACCATGAGTGCCACACACATGGGCACTGACTCAAAGCACATAATATATTTTACATTATCAGCATGGTGCCCTATGTTTGCTCAGGGAAAGACAAAACACTTTTCTTTCAAAAAGTCTCCAATTCCTATGGAGCCTGTACTCTCAGCATACAACTGTATGACACTGTTTGCTACCCAGTTATCTTGGTAAAAAAATTCCATTAAAGAATCCTGCCAAATATTCAAGTTATTGTTTTCCTACTTGGGAACTCAGACCATATGGTGCTTTTGCATCTAACTTTCTGGTCCAGCTGCTAATGATCTGTTCAAAGTATGCTCCAGCACAACTGCTCAGCATGCAAATTTCAGAAGATGTAAAAGTAGCAGGACATACCTGAACCTTGCATTTTTCTCTTGACAGCATAACATTTGTTTTCTAATCACAGCCCTCAACTTGCCAGCTGGCCAATGAAATGCCTGATATGTGAAATTTACTTCCAAACTAGAGAAAATTAACATCTTAGAGCATCTCAGCAGATTATCTGCCACCATTGGTAATCCAAACTCATTATGCACCTGCTGTAATGACCTCTGCCACCAATGGTACTCCTAACTCATTACACAAATATTGTAATGACCTCTGCCACTAATGGTACCACTAACTCATTACACAACTCATGTAATAACCTCTGCCATCAATGATACCACTAACTTATTACACAACTGCTGTAATTACCTCTGCCACCAATAATACCCCTAACTCATTACACCCCTGCTGTAATGACCTCTGCCAGCAATGGTACTGTTGTAATGACCTAGTATCCTTCTGTATCTTCCACTTTTTTCATCCCTCCATCAAAAGAGCATCTATGTAGTGAAACACTATTTTGCTTGTATCCTCACTTTTGCAAAGCCTGTGCATGGACATACCGAGTACCTTTTTTTCAAAAGTAGAAGAGGCCACTACATAACCCATGGGACTGTCCTTACTAAAGCAGAACTTCCCTACCAGTGTCATACCCAGCTAATACCATTCTTGCAGTAGGTAAAAATCCACAGATTGTAATCTGACCTTTTACTTTTAATTGCATTATCAAAAAAAGCATGCCATGCCTTATCAACCTCCTTACTTATGTTCATATTAACTCACTCTCCCTTTGTGTATGGCAAGTTGTATATCAGTTAAGAGTCCCCTGGTTGCTTTTTAGGCACAAAGTACAAAGGAGATATCATAAAATACTGAAAGGGTGGTATCTCAGAAGGCTCTGCCACCTTCTTATCAGTCAACTTTTTTCCAGTAATATCCTAGCTAACCTTTTCTCTTCTTGAATTCTTCAAGTTTTTAAGAAGTCCCCATGACAGACTGGTCTGTGTGTACTAAAACCTCCCACATCAACCCGTCTTCTAAACTCTCTGCTGTTGTTCTGTCTAGGCATTATATATTCCTGCAAAATAGTTCATTTAGCTGGGGTTTGTGCCCCTCAAAGCCTATAAAACTACCACCTTTGACACCCTGAATGTACCCCTTTCCCCTCCACATAAAGCATCATCATGTATCCATGTCTCTCCATGCTGAAATTACTCTCTCTGTTGTCAGGGCAATACATTTCCTTCTAAATTAAAGTACTTAATTCCTGTATTAAAGCCTCCACATAGCTGAAACATATCTGGTTGAATTTACAGATGGGAGAGTTGCAACCAGATGAAAAAAGTGCTCAACTTAAAATTCTTACTTCTTTCCAGGCAATGATGTATATTCACTGTCAGTTAAGTCCACCACCTAAGTATTCAGATGGCGCAGCTCCCATTTAAGAGTTGTCGTGTTTGCCATTAACTTCCTGAGTATTTGGCCATGCAACAATCACACATGGCTGTGATTTATCCTCATTGCTGTACTAGAAATAAAGTAACAGGCCAGCATGGTTGTTACTAAATAATTTTTCTTCTCCAGTATAATCACCATAAGATGGAGATAACCAGTAACTCTCTTATCCCATATCCTGGCACTATACCTCTATGCATGCTAAGGTTAATAGATCTGGCATAAGATCCTTGGCCGCTGGTTAGTCTAGCTCCATAATCCTTTACAATCCAATCTTGATCCAACCAATAAAAGACAGCCTCAAATTGTCCTCTCCAGGTTGTGCTGCCTATATACCTGCATATCCCTATTCCTTAAGGGACCTTTCCAGAGTTTGGCACTTACCTTATACTAGGTGGTTCTACTGGCTCTACTTTCTCAGTACCATACTGCACACCTTCTCACCATCTGCAGCCGATTATCAATATAGTGCACACAATCTCTACTCTTGGGACTGTGGATGCTATACTGATCTCACCCTTAACCTTTTCACAACCTACTTAACCCAGTGATTTCAAAAATGAATCCGGATAGTGACATAAACCACCAACATATAATTTATCAGTTGCCATATTACCTGCTTGTGCCACCGGCTTCTGATCTTCTGGGAAAAGACTGGGCTGATGGGCCTCTCATCTTACATCATAATGCCATCTTTTCAGCCTGCTTATTAAATCTCATGCTCTTTCCAAATGAGAGGGTGCTCCTTCTGCTGGTTTGCTACATCTTCCTCTTCTCTCATTCCACCACCATTGGACCACCACTCACTCTCTTCCATAACTTATTCTGAACTCATTGGCTTTCTCCAAATCTTATATATTTGCTGATTGTATCAATATTCTGAATAAAGCAAAAACTTGGTAATCATTTTGAGAAAAAAATGTGGTTAAACTATTATGCCCCCACCCCTTGACATACACCTTATGTCTTTTCTGTTATTTTTTTATTATTTTTTTTTAATGAGGGATTCTGATGGGGGATTTGTACAAGGTGAGTGGGGTGTATGCAGACGACTATACCAGGGTAGAGGTGATGAGAAAACCTTTCATCCCTGCATGTCAACCTCATCTTTGTCTGTGTTACTCCAGTGTTAACTCTAAGCAATCTCAATGTCCCTAGTTATCCAAATACCAATCAGATTCCCACCCTCTCAAGATCAGCTTCAATATTCAAAAGACGGTGAGGGATGGGGGACAGGAAGAGTGTAGTCCAGTGCAGTGACTTCAGTTTGCAGTTTCCCAAAGCCTGATGGATAAAACAGGTAAATGGTATTTTGGCCCATCCTTCCCTCACTTTGTTGTGAGTTAAATAAATACATGTTAATAAATATTAAATTTAAATAAGAAATATTAGTTGGGATATTTTGCGGGCACCTTTATTTTTAAGGGTATCATCTGCATAGCCAAACAATCCATTTATGTTGTGCTGATGAGGTCAATAAAAAGCCTGAAACATGCATGTCCACAACCAGTGGTATTTGGCTATATTGGACTAAATGTATCCACAAAGACTTTAAAAGTCATGGACATTCAGAAACCATGTAGGTGAAACACATGATGTCCTTAAGGGGTCATTTGCATATATTCCATGGGCCACCATTACAGAAACAACAAGGTATCGTGCAGTGAAAACTCTTGCTTGGCTGGCTTTTTCTTACAATTTTTACTGAATGTGTTGTCTGTGTGACCTTTTTACCCTTTGAGTTGGATGCCAGTTGGGATAGTTGCAGGAACCTTAATGTTTATGAGCATCAGCTGGGTTTAAAGACCCTGTGTTTCCAGTATAGCCAAACGATCCACGTATGCTATCCTCGGGAAATCAATAAAAACAAAGAATGAACAATGCATGCTTACAGCTAGTAGGGCTTGATTTTGTTGGCTTGAATATATTTATAAAGACTTAAAAAGTGAAAGGAAATGGACATTTAGAAGCTGTGTAGCTAATAGACTTGATGTTCTTAAGGAGTTATCTACATATATCCTACAGGCCTCCATTAAATGAGGTTTAAGGTATCACAAAGTGAAAACTGTAGCTTGTTTTTTTTTTTTTTTTGCAGTTTTATCTATCTGTTTATATACACGCACATACACATGTGTGTATTTTTTATATTTATCTCTGTCTATATTTACATGTATAGAAATAGCCAGATAGGTACACATATTGAAATATGCTTAATTTCAAATGCATTTCATGTGAAAAATGTACTGAATGAAATGTAATTCACAATGAATGAATGGAAAGGGGTGGTGTTTGTGAGTTCAATAAATATCAGAGTTGGGAAAATCTTCCCTTTTCTCTGACATTGTGCAATCTCAGTTGTTGCATTTAAGAGTTGGGGATGAGGGATTATATTTATACATACATGCATCTGTATAACTATACTTTGCACTTACCAAGAGTGATGTAGATCAGGACTGCTTGTTTATGCTTATCTATAAATGTAAGTTATCCTACCTGCCAAGTGCAGTTTGTGTCAGCAGCTTTACTTCGTCTTATTTTCATTATGGCTTACATAGGAGACACATAACGTGGGTTTTTTACTTTACCCAAATTAAGTTTATCTACCTCCCTGTCTTGTGATATATGTACTCAGGCTTCTCTCCCACTCCTGTTTAAATCTGTCTCTGTGGCCAGTGTAACAACTGTGGACTTGGTATATATCACTAAAGGGATGTGAGTGACTGGCTTCCCCATAAGAGATGCAGCAGGGCTTGCTGTTTACAAAAATATATATTTTTCATTTTTAGCAATTTTCAAGCTATACTTCTTGAGATAGAAAAATTGAATGTGTTGTAACTAGCTTTAGGAAGAATGAACCAAATATATGCACACCATAAATGTAAGTCATAAAAAAGTGTGTGTGTGTGTGTGTGTGTGTGTGTGTGTGTGTGTGTGTGTGTGTGTGTGTGTGTGTGTGTGTGTGTGTCTGTGTACATTCATTTCTATAGCCTATTTTTTCTATTTATTTATTTAATAAGCAACACCTTGCTGAACCTAACAATGCAATACAGACACCATCTATCTAAATCACATATTAAAACCAAGCACTACAGGTTAAGAAAGAAATGTTTTGAATCCAATATTTAAAGACCCACAGAGATTGGTAGCCACTCTCTGACTTTGCCAGCTTTATCTGCTCTCGCTTAAATGCCCCAGAACTCTAGCCAATCTTTTTGATCATGGAATGAAAACTTTTGCCATCCAAATTCTAAGACACTTCACTTTTAAACTGGATGATGTCATTATTTGTAAACAATTACTGTGGGTTCCAGCATGAATGTTACACTCAAATGGAATTTTTTATAATTTTTTAAACAAAGAATAGGCTAAAAATATCACTCCTAAGCTACATACCTCTCAACTGTCCAGAATTTTGCAGAATGTCCATATTTTGTCTCATGTCTTTGGTCAGTCATTAAATTTCTGTTTCTTTTTCTTTTTAGCAAATCACTGAGGACTGAAGTCCTATATAATTATAGACATTTGAGTTTCAGACTTCATATCATGGTGTATGGTAATGTAAAACCTAATATTCCAGTTACCTAGTCATAGGTGACTCTATAGTCAGGCACACTGATGCACTGATGTTCCACTCACCAGGCTAAACAAGGAGAAAGTTACTGTCAGCTGCCTGTCGGATGCCAGGATCTGCCACACAACGCTCACACTCAGTTCACTCCACAACAAGTACAAATATGACTCTGTCATTGTCCATGTTGGCACAAATGACCTGAGACATACCTCCCTGGACTACATGAAAAGAGACAAGGAGGAGCTCTCCGATCTTGTAGCCCATGCAGGTATGACCCTAGCCCTGAGTAGCATCCTGCCATCACCCAGAATGATACCACAGTACAAGGACAAAATGATTGACTTCAACAATTGGCTAAGCTTCTGGTGTCATTCTAAGGGGATCCAGTATCTGTCTGCCTGGGATGACATGATCAACAGACCACGATGCTTTGCTAGAGATAGCCTGCACCTGTCGCCCTTGCGATTCCAGATACTGGCTAAGGCTCATGCCACCCCTATAGTGACTTTTTTAGGCAAGGTTCAAATGACATATTCACCACCGTAACAGGTATAAGCAAGCAAAATCTGAGGGTAATGCTACTCAATGATAGAAGTTTAAACCTCTAAATGCACTCACTCGAGGCACTCCTTAAAATGGAGAACATCGACATCTGTGCAGTGACAGAGACCTGGTTCAAGGCTGCAGAGAGCACTGCTGCATTGCCAGGCTATAATTTATACCACACCTTTCGGCCACCTAACCTGGATCAAAACACTAAATGTGGAGGTGTGCCCATATTCATTAAGGATATCTCACCTCCAGGCTAGTTGCTCAGCATAATGCATCCGAGATTATCCAAGTGCAACTAACTCTGGGCAAGACCGCAATCCAAATTGTAGCTTGCTGCAGATCTCCCACCATGCCCCAGGATTCCCACTCCTCATTTCATGATACACTGGAAAATATTAGGTTACAATCCAACACCCTAATAATGAGTGATTTCAACTACCCCGCCATTAACTGGGAAAACTACTCATGTACCAACTCTTTTGCTCAACATTTTCTGGAATTCATAAACTTCCATGCCTTGGATCAACTTATCCGCACCCCAGCCAGGGCCAGCAATATCATAGACCTGGTCATTACCAACATGGGCAACCGGTATTCCACACCAGAGGTCAATTCCTTGTTGGTCAGATCCGACCACAAGCTAATCACCCCAGATATACACATCCCGTCCACATCCCCTATTAGGGAAACCACCATAACAAATGTCGCCAAAGCCAACTTCACGTTTCTTAAGACAGAAGTGGCAAACGTCATGACACCCATGCAGACAGACAGTAGAGGTACAACTGCTGAATCCTACACAAATGCACTTTATAAGCACTTACACAAGTGCATGGACCGTGCTATCCCTAACAGAACCAAAATGCTATCCTCCAAAAAAAGGAAGCCAATCTGGTGGTCCCCTGCCATAAACAAACTCTACAACAGAAGAAAGAAACTGTTGCAAAAAAGAATAAAATCCCATGATTGGAGAAACTCCCTGGTCAGCCTCAGTAAGAAGCTAGATTCCTCATAAAATCCTCTAAAGCTAGTTATGAAAAAAAATTGCCACTGATTCAAAAGTAACTACAAAGCATTCTGTAGCTATGTCAAGAATCTCAATGGCAACAATCAGATCTGCTCTAAGTTACAGCACAATGGCACTAAATATACAGAACCAACTGATATTGCCAACATCCTGACAGATAGGTTCAGTGCTAACTTTACCCCCTCTCACCCCCTAAAGGGCCCATCTCTATACTGGAAGAATGTAAAGTTCCTGTAATCATGGCTGCACAGGTAAAAACCCCACTCTCCACAGCCAAGAACACAACATCCATGGGACCTGACAACATCCCAGACTGCATTCTACATGAACTACAAAATGAACTGGCATCCCACTTAAGTACCATGTTCAGTCATAGCCTCACCTCAGGCTTTGTGCCCACTGAATGGCGCACCGTGGCAGTTATTGCACTCCACAAAAGGGGAGCCACCACAGACCCCAGGAACTACCTCCCCATTAGCCTAACAAGCCTGGTCTGCAAGGCCATGGAACGTATCATCATGGAACTTATAAACAAAGATATCGGTAATTTCCAAACTCTGGACCCCACACAGTTTGGCTTTGTAAAAGGCAGATCATGTCTCCTAAACCTGATAGACTTCTTTGAAGCAGTCACCAAAGCTGTAGACAAGGGTAAGGTGGTTCACACAGCCTATCTAGCCTAGGCTTTTGACACCATCCCCCACTCTGGAATTAATAGATAAACTCACTAAACTAGGTATAAATCCCTATGTCACAAGATAGGTTGCCAACTGGCTCACTGACAGAACCCACACTGTGAAAGTAGCAGACTCCAAATCTGACTTCAGACCAGTGACAAGTGGAGTACCACAGGGTTCAGTCCTGTGTGGTTTCCTGTTTGGTATCTACTTCTCTGAAGTGCAGGCTAACACAGAAGGTCTTTGGCTAATGAAGTCCATAGATGACTGCAAACTAGGAGCCATAATCAAAATTCCTAATGATGTGGACATCCTACAAAAGGACCTCACTGAGACAGATGCCTGGTGTCAAAGCCATGGCCTCAAGTTCAATGCCAAAAAGTGCATTGTCATCTCATTTGGTAAAAACTCTGTACCCATGAACTACCACATAGGAAATAGTCTACTTAACACCGAAAGTGTGATAAGAGACCTTGGACCACAGGCGGACAGTAGTCTCTCCTTTGATAAACACATCACCACAGTAGTCAGGAAATCCTTCTATGTGGTACACCTCATCACAAAAGGTTTCTCATCCAGGAAAAAAGAAGTCATTGTTCCCCTCTACTCATCTCTCATTAGACCAATTATAGAGTACAACGCCCCTTTTGGTATGTACCTCACAAGACATCTGCAACAACTGGAAAGCCCACAGAAATACCTCACAAAGAGGATTACCAGCCTCAAACAGATGCCCTTTGCAGACCATCTCAAAAAATTCCAGCTTTACTCCTTTGCATATCACCTACTCAGAGGCGATCTCTGCCTAACATACAAAGCTATGCAAACCCAGAGCTGTTGGACATGCTCCACTTAAAGAAATCCCAATCCCTCCAAGCTACATGCTTTAGAGACCTAAACCTTGTCACCACAATAAACAGAACATACTGGAGGGATAGATTCCTGTCCCAGACACTTCCCATACTCTGGAACAAACTACCTATCTATATCACACAAAGCTCCTCATTAGCAACTTCATGAAAAATCTTGATGACTGGATGGGAAATAGGAAATTCACCCCCGGGATCACTTCTGTTGCTCTGCACGACAGGGGCACAGGTAAATAATTTTCTTGGGTGGCAAAAGCCAGGGTAACTTTTTGGCTAGGCTTACGTAGGTCCTAGGGCCAATAGCCTAGTACCTACCTATGAACCTTTAAAGTTTATATAAACAATTTATAACATCTGTCTCAGATTTTGGGCCGTTGCAGCCCACATTTTTTGGCTTTTTCTGGAATTCTTGCACTTTGAGGCTGACACTTATGATCTCCTGCTCCATAATGTGCAAATTTACAACTCAGTTCTTGCCAGGTACACTTTCTTCTGTGTGGAGTCTACATGTCTTCCCTGTGTTTGCATGGGTTTTCACCAGAGGCTCCAGTTTCCTCCCATATTCCAAAGACATGCAGTAGCTGGATTGGGCAATCTAAATTGCCCATAGGTGTCAGTGTGCATGTGTATGTGTGGTATGAAAGAACAACCACAGCAGGACTGACCACCCAGTGGTGTGAACACGGGTTCTAGTTTATTGGTACTGTTGAAGTGACAGCCCAACCCCCATATGCAGACATGGGAGAAAGGGGATGTGGATGGATGGTTGGAACAATATACACTTAAATCATTCCCTAATAAACATGACTTTTGCAATTTAAAGCTGTAAAAAACCTAAATGACACAGGAACAATTTTTTTTTTGTCTTTTTGCTTTCTAACCGCTTTTACTCTTAATATTGCATGCTGAATGCAATTTCTTTAGTGTCAAATTGTTAATGATTTATTTAAAATATAAAGAAATCACACACAGCTAGCTGTCTGCTGCAGTGGATATAAAATGTTTACACACCCTTGTTAAAATGCCAAGTTTTTGTGATATAAAAAATGAGACCACAATAAATCATTTCAGAACTTCCCACCTTTAAAGTGATTTATAACCTGTACATTCAATTGAAAAACAAACAAATCTGTTAGGAGAAAAAAATATTTAAAAAAATGTACAATAAGCTGGTTGCATAAGTGTGCACACCCTTAAACTAATACTTTGTTGAAGCACCTTTTTATTTAATTACAGGATTCAGTCTTCTTGGATAGGAGTCTATCAGCATTGCGCATCTTGACTTAGCAATATTTGCCCACTCTTCCTTGCAAAAGTGCTCCGAATCTGTCAGATTGCAAGGGCATCTCTTGTTCACAGCCCGCTTCAGGTCACCCACAGATTTTCTATTGGATTTAGGTCTGGGCTCTGGCTGGGCCATTCAAAAACTTTATTTTTCTTCTGGTGTAGCCATTCTTTTGTTGTTTTGGATGTATGCTTGGGGTCATTGTCATGTTGAAAGGTGAAATTACTCTTCATCTTCAGCTTTCTAGCAGACGCCTGAAGGTTTTGGGCCAAAAGTGACTGGTATTTGGAACTGTTCATAATTCCCTCCACCTTGACTAAAGCCCCAGTTCCAGCTGAAGAAAAGCAACCCCAAAGCATGATACTGCCACCAACCATGCTTCACCATGGGGACTGTGTTCTTTTAATGATGCAAACTGTTGTTTTTGTGCCTACCCTACATTTTGGAATTGTGACCAGAAAGTTCAACTTTGGTCTCATCAGACCAAAACACATTTTCCCACATGCTTTTGGGAGACAATGTATTGTTTTGCAAATTTTAGATGGGCCTAGATGTTTTACTGTGTAGGAAAAGGCTTCTGTCTTGCAACCCTACCCCATAGCCCAGATATATGAAGAATACGGGATATTATTGTCACCTGTAGTACACAAACAGTACTTGTCAGAAATTCCTGCAGCTCCTTCAGTGCTGCTATAAGTATCTTGGTAGCCTCCCTGACCAGTTTTCGTCTTGTCTTTTCATCAATTTTGGAGGGATGTCCAGTGCCTTGCAGCATCACTGTTGTCCCATATTTTCTCCACTTTTTGATGACTGTATTCACTGTGTTCCACGGTATATCCAATGCTGTGGAAATTTTTTTGTACCCTTCTCCTGACTGATACATTTCAACAATGAAATCCCTTTGATGCTTTGTAGGCTCTCTGCGAACCATGGCTTTTGCTGTAGCAGGCAACTGAGTAAGTGTCAGGAAAATCCTACTGGAACAGCTGACCTTTATTTGGGGTAAATCAAAGTCTCTTTAATTGATGGCAGGTGTGTCCCCAAGAAGACTGAATGCTATAATTAAATCAAAAGATGCTTCAACAGGGTATTAGTTTAAAGGTGTGCGCACTTATGCAACCAGCTTATTGTACATTTTTTTATTTTTTATATTTTTTCCCCTAACAGGTGTTTGTTTTTCAATTGAATTGTACAGGTAAGAGGTCACATTAAAGGTGGGAAAAGTTCTGAAATTATTTTTTGTGGTCTCATTTTTTTATATCACAAACACCTGGCATTTTAATAGGGGTGTGTACACTTTTTATATCAACTGCATATACACCTCACCAAATATAAATATATAATAAATATATAAAACACAAAATATCTGCAATGTAGCTGAATTTTGAGTTTGTTCTTTAAACCTGTCAATTGTGTAGCTTGAATTGTGTCATCTTCACTTTCTTTGCCCACAGAGATAACTTTCTAAAAGTATACAAGGCATAAACAACCCCCGGAATTCATGAAGCTTACGCCAAGCGCAGGCATAGCATAGGCTGTATAACACCAAATATGGCCGCCGAGCGATTCAGGTATGATCCAATTCCACGTGCACTACCGGCATATGCCGGATCTGCGCAGCCCTCAGCTTAGGTATGCTAATCACCCCATGCGCAGTGCCGCACCATGCAAATGAAGGTACATAGCAATTCATGAAGTGGTGCAGGTGTAGCATAAGCCCATAGAAATGTAAACGAAAAAATACGGTTTACATTTTTCTAAACAGAACAACGGAGCTATGAAAGTAGACCAGACTCATGTATTATAAAGTTAACATATGCCAATGAAACCACAAAACGGTCAACTCCCCCACAAAAACCAATAAATCCAAAAAGGAGTCAAAAAGGAGTTGAGAAGCTTAATACACCACACAATCTCTTCACGAAATGAATGCTTTATTAACCATCCGCGTTTTCGTCCCCAATGGACTTCATCAGATACAAAAACCCTAATAAACATTCATTAATATACTTTAATTCATCACATTAGGCCAATCATTTGATGCTTGTTAGTTCAAACTAACAAATGAACTTGCTTTGTTAATTAACAATTAATTATACTTATTCCTGTTTATTTAAAACATTGTTTATGTTAGTTTAAAATCAAATATATTATTATGACAGTCTTTAATAATTAAATATTTTTAAAAACACATTCTAATGTATTAAAACATCACAGTGGTTTGGTTTATAAAATCCAAAACTAAAAATACATATATATATTTCTTTTGGAAACTTTATTTCATAAGGCCCAGTTTGTATAACTTTTAACTGTGAACCAGTGCCATCTATTGGTCTTTACAAGTTACTACATCCACCTTTTTATATTCTAGCAGCTCTTAGTTTCAGTAGTGGTAAGATGGATATGTATTCATTCAAGCCAGGGAATTTATTGGCTTCTAGGGCTAGTTGCCACCATAATTCTTTGTAACTGATATTCTCCTCCCAAGGACCACCTCTAATATCTTTTTTAACTTGATCCAGTACGAAGAATTTAAAATCATTTTCTTCACATGAGAGTGCATGTCTATAGAGTGCATTGGTTTCTTTGCATTTACTCATTTCATATGTGTGCTCATAGATCCTCTTTTTCAGGGATCTCTCGGTTTTCCCTACGTAGTAGGATGAGCATTTTTTACATATTGCTAAGTAAACCAGCCCTATAGACTCACAGTTAAAATAGCCCTTACTATACAGCCATAATTCCTTGCTTTCTAGATAGATTTTCTCTTGGTTTATAATAAACCCACATTGCCTACATTTTCCACATTTATAGGTGCCTACCTTCACTGTATTACCTCTGTCACCTAATCTATTTTCTACCTTTCCAGTTTCCAAAATATTTTTTACATTAACTGAATTCTTGAATACCACCTTTAACTTTTGCTCTGGGAGACCTTCCAGGTCAGTTAAACTTTTAAATTTTTCCCATTCTTCTTGAAATAACCATTTCACTGATTTATTTAGGGCGTTATACTCAAGAACCAATGCTTGCTGAAAGTTTTCATTCTTAGGAACCTCATTGGTTCCCATATTTTGTACATTTTCTTTCTCTCCTATGATAGGTTTAAACTTTCTCTTTCTCCCTATTGTAACTTCATTTCTCAAATCCTTAATAAACTGCTCTGGATATCCCCTTTCCTGAAACATCTGTTCTAATTTGTCACATTCTTTTACAAAATCGTTTTCGGAGCTTGTCATCCTTGAGCCTCTAACGAACTGCCCCTTTACTAAGTTCTTCTTACAATAAATGGGGTGTCCGCTATCAAAATGAAGAAATGAGTTTACATATGTTTCTTTCCTATATACCCTAGTATCAAAGGAATGGGTATTTTTATATATCTCTATATCTAAGTATGCTATGCTTTTGTTGGACATATTATATGTGAACTTCAGGAAATCCGTTGTGTGACTAATATATTCAATAAATTCTTTTAATTTATCCTGACCCCCCATCCAAAAAATTATTATGTCATCTAAAAACCTCTTATATAACTTACAATATTCCATGTAGCCAGATTTAAATATATATTTCTCCTCCCAATTGGCAAGTACCAAATTAGCAAAGGTAGGAGCACAGGCTGCCCCCATTGCCACTCCTTGAATTTGTTGGAAAAATTCACCTTTATGGATTAGAAAATTATTTTTCAAAATCAAGTCCATAAAGCCTGTGCATGCTACCTTGTCCTCAAATGTTAATTTTTTATCATTAAATACCTCCTCTTCAAACATTCTGATGCCTTTTTCATATGGGATAGACCCAAACAAGTCTACCACATCTATTGTCACAAACATAAGATCTTTGTCAAATACATCTAAGGTTAATTCTCTAAGTAGATCCCATGAATCTCTCAGTATTGCTTCCTTATTTATCCATAT
The DNA here is from genome assembly GCF_019279795.1 of Protopterus annectens. Lineage (NCBI taxonomy): Eukaryota > Metazoa > Chordata > Ceratodontiformes > Protopteridae > Protopterus > Protopterus annectens. Next base: position 430,427,242 of record NC_056725.1, read on the forward strand.
GTGTTTTGTTTTAACATCTACAAATTTTGCCATGGGTGTAGTTTTTAAGCTTTCTGCTGCTACAATAGGTCTAAAGGGAGGGTTTTCACTATTTTTGTGTATCTTCGGTATACCGAAGATAGCAGGTATCTTTGGCTTATTAACTTTTAAGTAAGCCACCATTTTCCCATCAATAACATTTTCGAGGGCCATATCTTCCAAGACCATGTCTATCCTTCTATATGCTAGGTTGATCTCATTCTTAGAGACAATCCTATACTTGGTTGTGTCCATCAAAATATCATTCATCTTCCCTTCATATTCTATGACATCCATGATCACGACCCCCCCCACCCTTATCGGGCTTCATAACTCTGATACCTGCACTGTGTTTTAATTCATCTAAAATCTTCTTTTCCCCCATTTCTAAATTGTTCTTATACTTAACCTTTTTATCAACTTTATTAATAATATTTTCCATGTTACTTTCAAAGTTTTTTAGTTGAGCATGGATTGGTGGGTTAAATATTGATTTGTTTTTTAATATTCTTTGTTCTTCTGTCACATAAATGTTATTCCTGTCAATACCATCCTTTCTAAATAAAAGTTCCAAGTTCATTTTTCTCATAAACAATTTTATATCCAACAAAGTTTGAACCCTATTCCCTTTGACTAGTGGAATGAATTTAAATCCTTTTTCTAATAGGGAAAAATGTTCACCCCTGAGTTCAATATTACTAAAATTGTATATAGTAAATCCGTCCTTTGTATATTTATTACCTATTTTCTCAATTACCTCAGTTATTTTTTCGTGTTTCGTAAGTCAAGGGGTCTAATACATGTGTCTCCCCTTTTCTCTTATCCCCCCTCCCCTGTGAACATTTCTTTGATTTCTATTCCTAAAATATTCTTCCCCTTCTTGTCTTCCTAGTGGTGGGAATTCTGTATCATAATCATCATAAAAGGAATCTATTTGGGGCTCCCCTGTTCTATTTCCTACCTGATATCCTCCTTCCTTCTTGTAAGAATTTTTATATGAGGATGCCCCATTATGCACTGGTTTCGGGTAGCTTATATCTTTTTCATATTCCAAAATGTCCCTTTTTAACTTGTCCATCTTTCTTTTAACTAACACATCACATCTTCCATCTATCTCCCTTTTTAATTCCATGTATTTTTGCCTCTCTTCTTTAATACCGAAGACTAAGTCTTCCTTTACAAGTGCATCAAGTTCAATAATTTGTTCATGAATCGTCGCTAAATTTCTATTGTTTTCATCAATAATACATTTTACAATTTCCAAACCACAATTATTAAAAACATTTACAAGTTCATTATGAAATATTGACCCTATCTGTACATTATTTGGATATTTCCAAGTACGTAGTCCCTTAGGGACTATTTTCCGTTTCAGACATTCTTTAAGGTAACCATTTTCAATAGTGATAGATTTATATTTGTACATCAACTTGGAAGCATTATCAACTTTCTTACTATAAGAGTCACTGTTAACAGCTTGTCGTTGTTGCCCTTCACCATTGTTAAGGTTAAAATTAAAATTGTATTGTTCTTTCAACCAATGGTTAATTTCAATGGTGTGGGCAATAGGAACAGTACCTTGTAAACGCTCAAGCGTTTCTGTCTCTTCACTGAAATTAACCACCGTATCCTCGATCTCTATCTCCTGAAAAGCATTCGGGGTGGCTGCTGGATCAAACGTTGAACCATTCAGTTCATCTCCTTCCCTTGTCGCTCTTCCACTTCCAAAACAAGGTCTCTTCCTCTTTTGCCGTTGCTGCCGTGCTCTCAGGTCTTGACCCATGTCATCTCCTTCCGGTTCATACGCTTTGCGTACTAAGGACTCGCACAAAGGTCATATGCCAACATATGCCAATGGCTAAATATACAGCCAATAGTATAAGAACAGATGCACAACACCTAAAAAACAACATTTAATGTCATGTCCACAGTAACGCAAAGTACAACCACAGGGCATGTGTGCGCAAATGGGAATACAAACAAAATATATACAAATGTCATAAAATCGCAATGTAATACAAATCATGATTTCACCATAATACTCAATGGTATGAATGGTACACCACAACCAAGCTGCAAGGGTTGCTAAGGGTCTGTGACAGTGTTCGGCGCAGTAACTAGGAATTAGTAGTCAATGCCATGCAAATGAGGCAGGTAATAGTGAATCGCAAACGTCCCGCCGGACTAAGGATGTACCATACGGTGCAGTGCTACAACACCGAGGAGTGGTTTAGAGGTATATATGGCATCAGAAGTGGGGTGTGCCACCGTAGCTGTAAGCACATTGGAGCAATGCAAATCCGGCCTGGCCGTTGCTAAGCAAAGCTGCAGGACAGGGGTGGGGAGGTAGGTATAGCATCGTTTAGCTGAGAGCACATATGGTGCCCAAAAGCACATGTGTACAGGGATGAAAACGTGCCCGAAACCCGGTAAGCGGACGCACATGCCACGCACCATAGCTCAAACAGGAAGGTCAGGGGAAGAAAATAAGGAAATGCCGCAGTAGGGTAATTGGAGTACATCTGAGCAATTAACACCTATTAACACACAGCGGGCAATCGACGGCAGCTGACAAGTCTGCTCGCAGAAACCTGAAAAACAGGATAGGGGAGGTGTCGGACTGCAAAAAAAAGAGAACTGTCATAGCAGAGCAAAGCAAACCTGCAGTAGACCGGCCATAGAACACATTACGCAAGATAAGCGAGGTTTAGGAAAGTACAAATGAAAGCAGGCTGCTGGATGCATGCCAGAAAATGGGAGGTGAAACGTAAAGAAATGTAAAGGTAAGGGCAAGAGGTAATAAACGGCAGCCAAATGTAATTCAACACCAAAGGCACCACAATAGTAGTTCCTATCATAAAACACATAAGATACCCTGTAGCTACGATCATACATACACACCTTATGACATCATCAGTGTTCACAGCACAATAGTATAAAGTGTGACAGCACCTCACACACACCTGTGTATTCCCAAACACTGCACCATAGGTGTAAACATACAGGGAACTTTTACAATGTACATGTTGGGAGCTGCCATAGCTGTGATTCATCACCATGTGTTAGTGACTGAAGATGTTGTGGAGAATGATGCTGACAACCACCACAGGCCCCAGAGGAAGAGAAGAGTGTGTAGACCAAGGGTAACCTACCAGGGGCTACATGATCTGGAGATAGTAGAGCATTACAGGGCAGACAGGGACATCTTACAGCAAATAGTTGAGCTGTGCCGGCCACACCTGAGATCCAGAAACAACAGATGGGAACCCATCCCAGTGGTCACGGAGGTATGTGTAAGCTTGTGAATACTAGCCACAGGTACCTTTCAAAGGCCAACTGGAGAAATAATGGGGATCTCACAGGCATCAGCATCCAGGGTACTACACCAGTTCCTGGATGCCATGTTACCACATGCCAATGAGCATATATACTTCCCCCAAACTCAGAAGGAGTTGGCCAGCAATATGCGTCTTTACCACCATGTGGCACACTACCCGGAGGTACTGAGTGCGATAGACTGCACGCACATACATATCAAGTCACCACCCAGTGAGCATGATAGGCACTATATAAACCACAAGGGATACCACTCCATCAACTGCCAGGTTGTGTGCAATGCCCAGGGCATTATCATGGATGTGTGTGCTGGCAGCCCTGGAAGCTACCATGACTCCCACATCTGGCATGCCTCACAGCTGTATCAGGTATTTGTCAGGGGGGACATCCCACATGACCACCTTGTGGGGGATGCTGGCCATGCACTGGAGTCATGGATGATGACTCCCATCAGAAATGCACACACACCCATGCAAGAATGCCATAATGAGGCACACGCAGAAACCAGAATCATTATAGAGCGTGTGTTTGGGATGCTGAAATCACTGTTCCGTTGCTTAGACATATCTGGTGGAGCCTTGCAGTACTCTCCAGGCACGTGTGTCCACATCTTCATAGTATGTGCCGTGCTACATAATATGATCCTGCAGAAGCAGCTGCAGCAGGGACATAATGGTGAAGGCCCTCGCAGCCCACTGCAGTTGCCAAAGCCATCACAGGCACAGAGGGATTCAGACCACGAACACCCTGTGCCAGCCCCAGTAAGCAGACGGAGGCATGCCCAATACGCCTACGCCTTGGCAAAGAGGGAACGTATAGCACATACTCTGACAGTGTAGGCCCCTATGGACTGACACACCTCTCCACCTGCACACACAGTAAAATGGATGGCACACACACACGACCACCTGTAAATTGTAATGTATAGGTGGCCTACTGTGTGAATCCTACATAGGCAGCCCTCAACCATTGCACACACAACAGCTATTGGAACAAGAAATGTCAACACCTGAACAGTACACACACCTATCAGCATATGTTGGTACTGTATGTATAGGTTCCTAGGTACATCGGTAGGTACACGCCCGATTGTCAGAGGCCATTCATCAATCGAGGCAAACAGTGCCTGCTGTCACCACCACATCGAGTAACCAACTGACCCTCAGTGGAGCAGAGCCAATTGTGGGATCCATGTGTGTAATCACTGTTCCCCACACACTCTGCATGGATTCCCTGATGTATAAATGAGGAGCTCCATACAATGTAATCATGGATGTAGTGGCAAAGCATGGGGTGTACCCATGACAGGTATCTGTCATCCCAGCATGCTCCACCAATGTTTGTGTGAAGGTGTAGCACATTATAGTATGTGGCTCACTGTGACATACATTCCCAATGCTGGGGTTCATCCATTAAACATCACTTGGACATACCATTAATAGGTCTCATCCATATGTAAACTAACTGAGTTACCCATTGGATTGCAGTATGGAGTAACAGCCATAGTACAGTCCACATATAAAATGCCATAACACGTGTACAAATCCCAGATGCCCAAGTGGTAAATGCACTGACTGTCGTGCATGTTCCTGGTACCACGTCCTGCAAGGGACGTTACGTAATCCCGAAGGCACGAATAATGGATGGTGGATGCAGATCATCAGATCAGGTTTAGCACATGTTAGTGGGATTATGCGTTGCCCAGTGCTGGTAAGCGTCGTTTAAACATGACCATACGGATATGCATGAAACAGGGCTAAGCTTCTCTGAATATCACGCAGATCACGGTCAGTGATGTCCAGAACAGGTGGCACTAGCATTATTCACCCCTATACTAATAGTGCCTGCTCCAAAGGGTAAAACGACCACTGCCAGGAGTAGAACACACAATCATGTACACAAGCACCTAACACTAAGCTACCCAAGATGTACCAACGGTAGGTATGTAATGTGACAGGTTCAAACACAAACGTGTGGAGTCCAGGAAACAGTATACACCGACATGTACACAATGAAAGGTGTATTCTCCCTCTCACTCTCTCTCTTATATAGATATTTATATATATATATATATATATATATATATATATATATATATATATATATATATATATATATATATATATATATATATATATATATATATATATATTATAGAGATAGAAAGGGAGATAGAGAGATATATGTTGATATATACGGATTCACCTATATCTGCAAATATATAGATAGGTCAACAACATGTACACAACCATGGAGGTAGAAATGAATAGGATACTGCCAACTATGGAATGTGTCACATACCAACACGCATAATCACAAGGCTTAAAGACCGAAAGAACACAGTACCGGAACACTGGAACCGCGTGTAATATTATTGTGATATTAAGGGACATTTAGTTATCGCTGCCGGTGTTGCAGTCCACGTAGGTACTGTGTTCAACTGTGTTTGTGATTGCTGTAGTCTGTGTATGTGTGTGTTGAGGGTGCCGTGTGCGTTTCCATGGGACTGTAATGTGTGTGTGTTTGCATCATGTGTCTATTAGTGCTAACTCTGAGGTAGAACAGTACGGTAGGTGTGGTCATAGTTGGCCGTAGGCATACGGTACCACCTGTCCCACTTTAGGAGGGACAGCCCCTCCCTGGGCAGTTGTGTCCTGACAAAAAATATTAAAAAGGGCAAATGTCTGAGATTGTAGGACATAATTATGTCCTATATATTATGTAACAGTTGCATTAAATAGTTATGCCTGTATCTACAAAACGTAAATGTTACATGAAGCATGATCAGTAGCTAAAGTGCTACAAGAATAAGTATGTATTCAGGATAAAAGCATGTTATATCCTGTGTACTGACCATGGGTATGTGTCAGCCTGTAAACACCAATGTGTGTCCTGCAAATGTCCCACTATGGCCATTTGAAAAGGTGGCGATCCATGCCAAGGAGGCTCAGTCACCAACACAACTGCAATGAGTGCAAATATCTGTGACAGAAATACACGAGACAGCTGTCATTTAGTAACATTCCTTTACATATCGCTGTATTTCCGGAGGTATGGAAGTATCAACCTCACCTGCATACTATATAGAAACCAATTAACAATGACTCAATGTATAAGCCTGTAACAACCATAGTTCAGTCTACTAAGTGATAGGTCTTCAATTAGGGAAGGAGCCCACACAGACATATATGGAATATGTAGGAATGCAGTCCCCACAAACCTGTATATGCTATGTACACCCACCTACATCTCCCCCACACCCAAAACAATTGCAATACAGACTGTAATAACATCACAAACATCCACTCACTCAGTTACATCTGCAGAACCGTTAACATACCTTGTGAGAGACACATTTGTAAAGGTGCCATGTGAAATCGTAGCTGTTGTATAATGGAACAAATGGCGATGTTACAGGATTTGTTTGCAATAATCCCTTATCAGACAGTTGAGATGACAGGTACACTCACATGTAGAACCACATACTCTAAACGTCACACACAATCCATGGGGGACATGAATTCAAAATATCAGTATCTCTACAAATAGCAGTTGCAATTCCTCACAACAAAACACATACAGGCTGTCTCCCCGAAGGTAGGGCAAAAGGGCAATGCCCAAGTGGAGAATTAAATTATACCTCACTGTTGCCGCATAATTGGCGAATGGAGTAGCTAATTTACTCAGGAACACCAATTGGCGGCAGGAAACCACATGTTACAGATATCGACGTATATAAGGAAGACTTGCCATACATTCAAACCGTATGCTCATACCATAGAACCGTTTAAACAGTAAAGGTGTAAGAGAGATATTTACGAAGATTAGGAACGCTAACAAGGTATGTAGAACACTCAGTATGTTAGTGTACGTAGAGCCTGTTTTGTATTAATTAAAAGTGTACACAATGTATAAAGTGGGAAAAGGTATTCTGTAGTGATGTCTTGTTGAGCATAGCAACGCTTGTAGAAATTGTGTGTCCTGCTGTGGGCCACAAGGTAAACATCACATACACCACAAGGGATGTTACATGAGGGCTTTAAACAGAACAATTCCACACCACCCACCGTCAGTGGTAGGGTATGTCCAACAAGTACGTGCCATAGCAGGGGATAGTATATGTTGCTATACCATCACAGTAGGCATGTGTATGGGCATATAACGACAATAACATGCCTAAGGTGATCCTGCTGTGCAAGTATGCTTTGCATTATGGGATAATGTGTAAAATATGTGTAATGTACAGTATTGTAGGTAGATATGTCTGATATTCTACACAGCACAACTGTTATATCATGCAAACAAAAGGTATAATTAATTGGCATGTACGATACACAATAACAGGATACATATGGCTTGTGGTCACGGGACACTGTAACATCATGATAGCTAATCAAAATGGAAGAGCAACTCAATTAACCATGCACAAAGGACATGTAATAGCTTCACAGGTACATAGTGAGGTACTATGCTGTCTGGCAAGTCTATGTGTAAGCGCAACTACAGTGTTTACACTGGCGGCACCTCTCTAGGTTAGTGTCCTGGCTGTGAACAGCAGAGCCATGTGTTACCTGCACCTCTGTACAGTACAGCCACTGCAGTGATCCCTGGTGTATCAGTGTGACTGCCTACAGCGTCACCTATGACCAGTGTGTTGGGTATGTTATAACACCCTATTGGCTGTAGTTGATGGGCACACATGAGTCTGTGGGCTATAAGTTGTTGTGTTTGGTAATGGGGGCTGCCTCTGGTGCCTACACAGAGTATGGAGAGGTTCTGCAAATGTCATACTCATACTATGTGTGGCCTGTGGTGGTGGAGATCTAGTGAGACTATGTGATGAGTGGGGTGTGTTGCAAATGTTAAACATCCCCACATGAATGTCAGGTCCAGTCTGGGTTGATGAGAGCATTACCCCCAGCATGGCCACATATGTGCATCTCCCACAGGCTGTAGTGTCATATGTTGGGAGGTGAACATTGACTGTGTACATGAGACAATTACTCTATTGCCACATGTTTTCCATATTCATCATATAGACAGGCAATAGCACTGGTACGTGACACTTGGACATGCCTGTATACTCAACCATGTCTCACAAGATATGTGAGTTACGTGTGTACAACAGCTGTTGTACTGTAAGCAAGCTGGAAATGTAAGGACAGACAGTGTACTTGTAAGACATGAGATGAAATGGGTGCTATAGTAATCAGTAGCTCATGAAGTGCTCACATGTTCTGAGCAAGTGCTGAGCATGAATATGCAATACAGATAGGGTGTTGGATAATATCAACCCACTGCAACCCACAAGTGGAGACAACAGTCATAACTGGTGGCACTGCACTATTAACCTGCTGAGTATGGTCTGCAAGTCTATGAACCCTTATCAATGTAGATATTAGCAGTACAGACGTAGATGACAGTACGGATGATTTCACACTGCATAGCATACCTGTGACAGCTCATAGGGCATCATCACCCATACCGTGTTCCAGCTACATGGAGTATACTAGATGTGTCTTTGTTTGTCACAGGAGTGTTCTACCAGTGGCCTGTTGACAGAAGCAACACTACAAAAGGTGTCTGAGTGACATGTGCATATCACACCAGTGGCAGCTACCATAAAACAGGGTTAATGTTGTGTACTCCCCCCTCAGTGTAGCCCATACCACACAGACAAATGGAAGGCATCTGTGTATGTAAGGATGTGAATGTCCATGACTGAGGAGCAATAGCTGTCTCAGTGTTGTGAACAACATACAGAATGGGCTTTGTGGGTGAGGTGTGTGACATATGTGGACAATCTGACAGCTGATAATAGCATTGTCACCACTAGGTGAATAACCCTGTACCCATTAACTACCACCTAGGCAGCAGTCAACATTATGGACACTGTGTATGGGATGGTGCTGTGCAGTTCACCTCCCTGAGTTGGTGACGTCTCCAGGCCTATTAGGTAGTTATGCGAGGCACCCATGTCATGATAGGGTGCCATCCATGAGCATGGAGATCATTGCACAGGCATACTCAGCACGCGGGTGACCAATATTGGATCACGTATCACCTTTAAGGGGTATTGGCCATGCGTGGATGGGTGATACCAGCCTTCACAATCCTCACCTCCACTATGCAGCATGCTGGCTACCTTGCATAAAGACATGTGCTACACTGTGATGTTGGACATGCTACACATACATATCCTGATCCGAAAGACATATGTCATGGACAGCCACCGTCCTACTACAAGGATCGCCACATGCTGGACAGATCCCTATGCCATACATGTTACATGCTCCTGCCATACCATGCAACCCTGTCCATCAAAGCTGCACATGTCATCTCTGTCATACATGGTGCGTTGACCGCATGGTAGATGTATTATTAACTGTCTGAATCAGTAGTGTGGCACTGATGCACCTCGTGGTGGCAAAATGGCTGTCAGATGCAGCTAGAAAACCTTGCCCGTACATGCCATAATTGATAACCATCCCTGCAAATTACGTCTGGCTAGCCATTGTCCCATGTCTATCACATGTGCAACACAGGCGATACGTGGCAGGATGTTGAACTGCTGTACAGTGCTGTGTAGATGTATATGGCAAAACACATGCATATAAAGGTTTCCATGTGTATGTGTGCATTGTCACTGCTCATGTCTATTAAGGCAATGTATGTGTTGATATGTGACATATACACAGCATCAAGGTCAACAGCATTACTGTGGACACATCCAGGCATGTACTGCTAGGTAAGAACACCAGTACAGGCAAAGAGACATGCCCACATCAAGACAGCATTCACATGGAGTATGAGCAATGTAATGAGGTGACACACATATATGTTGATTATATCCAATGCATAATGGGTGCTAAATGTGTGTGACACAAACATGGCAGTCATGTCAGTGTCATGACGATTTGCAAAGATAACTGTTCAGATGTACTAGATTTAATACAAATGATGTGCAGCTGTATCTCTGTACATCTCTGTGATACTGTGACCTGTCTCCATTATTATGTCTTCCAGATAATGCCTCATTCATGCCTGCCAGCGTATAGCCACTAGGAGGATGATGCCCTCATCCTGTACCTCCATGAGAACTAAGAGGTGTTGTTCAGCCATGTGCCACAGCTTGCCCAGTAGCGTGTTGACCTGTGGCAGGACCTTCGCAGGAGGGGTAATGATGTGGGTGGCCATAACTGCACCTACCAGCAGGTGTGCAGACCCTGCATGGACCTGATATGACATGCAAAACAGTGTGCCAATGCAATCGCCAGGGAACAAAGTGGAACACATGGTGACCCACCAACCCAGCCCCCACTCACACACACCGAGGAGCTACCGGCCAGCCTGGGGACACCCTCAGAACAGCATCCACAAATACTAGCTGCCATCGTGGAGGTGGGTGTCTCCCAACCAATGAGCCTGGAGTTGCCTGGTAAGTCACTACTGCACATATGACTATTATATCCCATTTAGTTGCATGTGCCACTGTACAATATGTAATGTAACATCATATGCAAGGTATGTTTACACACATGCCATATACTACAGTATGCTACCCTGTGTATGCAAACATGTGCATACTATATGCTGTTGTACAGGTGAATGTGTTAACATGCACAGTGCACCCTGTGGCTGTCATACAGTCAAGGATAATGTTCAAACTGCTGTGTTACCCCTATACAGATACCTCTGGTGTGCCGCATTGACATCAGTCTGTTGCAGGTGAGACAGTTATCAGTATCAGGCATGTTAATGCATATATCTATATGCCATGTGGCCAGTTAACACATGTACACATAATGTATGGTCCAGTCACAATATACAGGTCGCATCTGTCATCATTCATGCTGGCTACCCATGTGCAATATATACAAACTAAACAAAACACCGACATGAAACCACAGTACCTGTCATTGCTAGATGTGTGGACAGCTGTGCATACAACGGTGGAGGTGTTCAATGTAGGCATATGTACTATACATTGGAACAACACATGTGTGGTACGCAAACAGTACCACACAGTGAGCTGGGATATGGGCAGCCCACAGGAGTCACCATTGTGTAATATGCCCCTGCAATGGGTGCACACATTGTGATATGCCATCTGACATGTCCCAGACATGTAGTGTTCCGGCTGCAATATTGTCTCACTATCCCATAGTACATACCCCACATACCAAACATACAACCTGTTGTCTGCATAGCCCTGTGGACAGTGACATATCTGACATCTATGGGTGTATGTCACATGGGACAACACAGACATGTGAGATAGATGTTCATCACAAACATTTGGCCAACACATGTTGACACATGGCCATGGAGGATGGCCAGAGACATGTAGCCACACAGGAGTTGTGATGTGTATACACCCTGCTGCACATTGTCCACACATGGTCCAACTATAGCCTTAGTTGACTGATTATATAGTTGATGTGGAACACTGGACATCCTAAATGCCTGTGCACAGCTAGTGGAGGTGTCACTTAATTTGACAATATAAGATGTGTGGAACATCACGACTGTGTCATAGCATGACAGTAGTCACCTGTACAGCTTCCACAGACATTAACACCACATCAGGCCACAGATACCGTACATTTCCCTTGCTGCTGTAGGACATCACTGTCAGCCGTCCATCTAGTGTGTGGTACATTAATGTCATGTGGGACATGGCGTATTGATAAGTCTGCCATGTGTGGACATGGTTGTCAGGCAGCTAAGACTTTGTAGTAGTTGTGCAGGGGTGTCATCCGTAGGTCTTCCAGTGACCTGTCACATGACACAGCATGGTTTGGTGTGTATACACCTCAGCGACGTGGGTCACAATCCACAGCTAAGTAATGTGTATGCACGCAGTTATGGCTATGCACTGTGTGCATATTACACACTGTATAGCACTATAGATGCCTCATGATGCCATGCAATGGCACAGTGTCTGTACTTCACACTGTATAGCAATGTAGACGCCTCACACTACCCTTCAATGCTCATGCATATTTGCTAAAAGTGCATTCTATCTGTAGGGCATACAGAAAATACTCCAATGTGATACCCATTACAATGCTGTACATGTGTCAGGACACCATTGTGTCAGACATGTATGCATGTCAATGCACACATCAGCAGATTACATGTCAAGGTCACTTCAGCCATGTGCACTGTTAACCTGTGCTGGTCCACATGGTGTATCACAGGGATGCATGCTTACTACCATGATTGTGTGAACTGCATGGCTACTGATATGACACCTGCTTGCTGTTGTGTGCAACCCAGGGAGGTATGCTAACTACCACTATTAATGTCTGAGCTGCATGCCGTCTGCAGTATCACATGCATGCTGCATGCCATCTGTCAAATCACATGCATGGTGTATCTGTGTGTCTGTGTGTCTGTGTGTCTATTGTAATGTAGAGTCTTTCATTGCATTCACAGGTGATGTAGGTGTGTTACCCTCCTGCGGTCCATCTGATGCTAGTGTCCCCACAGATACTAGCAGTGGTGAACATATGCATGAGGTACAGGCAGGGTTGTCAGGGTCTGAATCTGTCTGTGCCAATGGTTGCCATCCCAGCTATGTCCCCCTCTTCCCCGCACACAGTTCTCATGACAACACATACACCATCACCAGTGGCCATAGAGGAAGGACAGTCAACATGTGTTAGCTCAGAACAGGAATGTGTGGTGGCTACTGAAGGTGTGTCTCCACACCATTGTGTCAGTGTAATGGCTGCAGATGTGCCACACAGGCATTTGGCCAGTGCTGCTCGTAGGAGGACCTCTGGCAGACTTGCACCTGCAGGACAGAGCACAGCAGCTGGTGTCACCAGACGCGTGTTCCAGACTGTAATGGCGGCACAGGCATGTGCTGAACGGCAGAACAGTGAAGGGCAGAGGCTTCAGAGGGCTGCTATCCGTACTCTAAATGACAACATCCAGGCATTGGCAAATGCTCAACAGCAGATTGCTGATGTTCTGGACAGGGGATTGGGTGACATGGTTGGAATCCTTGACCATGACATGGCAATCCATGAGTGTGAGCTGTCTGTGCTAGAACATCTGGTAGGAGTGAGGTGTAGGCCACGTGGACGTAGGACAGCTACACCACCTAGTGTAGGTGAACGTGAATGTGCCACCTCACATGCCCACTCCCATAGTGCCGGTAGCAGTAGCAGTGCAGCTGGTGCTGCACTGTCCACACCAGGACACAGCAGGCCATGGGAACATGACCCTGGACGTTCCCAGTGAGGACATGGTTCCAGTGGACAAGTGTCATCGGACAGTAGCCAATCTGTACCTCCGCCTGGTAGTGCCCGTGCAACCTCTGGCAGGCACAGGTCACGTGCCCATGGCTGGACACAGTGAGCTGTACATCCTGGTCTGTACAATCTGGAGCTGTCAATAATACCCCTGTGTACAACTGACAAAAGGCAGAACTGTGTGCACACATACATGCACACAGCAGAAACATCTGTAGGGCACCGCAACATCCACATGCATATCGTCCACACATGTCCAATGAGATCACCAGATCTTACCCACACACATGATGTCATCCACTGGTGCAGCCTATGCCCCTGGCAAACATTATCACCCGGTGCATATGATGATGCCTGTGCCACATCCCTGTCATCCACACCATTGGTGCAGGGACATTCTCATATGGTCTGATGTACAGTGTGAACAGAATAGTGAGATAAGTGTATATGACATTAGTTGTGTACTGTTGACACACACCAGACATACCATGTAGTAAGGTTTATAATGCATTGTTATATGTTCACAGTATGTGTCTTGGTAACAATGGTAACAGCATGTTGGTAATCATGCCCTGCTTCCCTCCTTATGGTCCAAATGCATGTGCCATTATGTTACAGTGTTTGCAGTTGGAGTGCATTGTTGTATGTTCACAGTATCTGTCTTGGTAACAACAGTGACAGCATGTTGGTAATGATGCCCTGCTTCTTTCCTTAAGGTCTACTTGCATGTGCCAATAAGTAGCAGTGTTTGCAGTTTCACATGTGTAAATGTGGAGTACTCACAGGCATGCATAGCAATACCAGCATGCTATACGCAGCCTCAACCTCACTGTTAGGCTACCATTCCACAGATGTGCACACATCTACTGATCCAGAAGCATGTGGGCTGTTTAATAGGCTACAGTGGCTAGACACGTGACATCCATACCAAGTCACATCACAGGTATGTTGACATGGTGCAGGGGGTTTACACAGCGGTCTGGCCGATGATAATGTTAGAAGCCACTTGATAGCATGAGGTCTCACTGTGTAGCAGTAATACCCTGTCACATTACAGGATGAGAACACACACAGACATACACTGAAACACACAGTAACATGCCCACACTCACGGGGTCAACAACACTATAACGCACACTCGATAGTGTTGAGGTGAGGACCCCTGCCTATGTGGTAATCACCCTCACAGTACTGTGCACCCACATGACGCAACACAGAGAATGAACATGTACAGGTAGCCAGTAAGGCTGAGACCGATGGCATCAACAGGGTAGTAGACTGCATCACCATGAGGGGTTAGGGATCCTGTCTGTTCTGTATGGTAGCATACACCCTCACTGCAAGCACCAGACAGCCATACATACACACACACACACACACACACACACACACACACACACACACACACACACACACACACACACTGTGGCGTCCACAAATGTCATTCACATACAGATAGCTGACATGTGTGTGATACACACACCACCCCTGCCTATGTCATGCTTCCCACACTGCAGTATGTACAGATCTCTACTCCACAAATGTCATTCACATACAGATAGCTGACATGTGTGTGATACACACACCACACCTGCCTACTTCATGCTTTCCACACTGCAGTATGTACAGATCTCTACAACAGTGTCAGGGTGTGCAACAGTTGGGATGTATTCCCCACCATATGTGGCATATATGGTCACACAAGCAAACACACATGGCAGTACTGTGAATGATACACCTGCTATATGATGATACGTCTGACAGACATGCAGCAGTATTGGCCGCATTATGTGTACCAACACTACCTTCGGCAATTGTGCTGCTATATGCACATGGGAGGATGTAAGTGTTACAGGTGTCAAGTGACTTACAGTCAGTAACACCCTGGCCGCTGTGTCGGTTGTATGTCTTCACCGTCAAGTAACAGTAACATAGCGTACTGTTTGCACATGTAATGGTAGGATGGCTTGTGACACACCTGTGAGCCATCTTTGGCAAACATCCATCTGCAAAGGTGGATCACCACTTTATGTACACACATCCATCCATACCTGATGTGCATCCTACCATACTGTCAGTATGTCACCATATACAGGTGTCAATGATGCTGCTGCATTGCAACTGCATGTTGTAGTTAGGTACAGATGAATTACATACATCAGCTACTGCACATGCATGGCAGCTGCATGCACACCACTACATGTACATGTGTGTTGGTCCTACATGCCTGTCATGTAGCCATGTTTGTATGCATTGCAATTGGTGGACATGTGTGATGGCATACATAACACATGGACTGTTGTATGATATGATGGTTGTCATGGGTAACTAGTACAGAGGGAATGTTACCTCGGTCAACATTGCTACCTTATGTACTGTTAGCATTCAACAGCCATGGACCTACCTTCCATGTGCATGCGTGTGATTGCTGTAGCCACTTGTCTGCACGGAGGACAGCAAAAGCTATGCTATGTACATATGTGTTGAGTGTGTGTGTGGTCCATGTACATATCCACTGTGATTACATGTATGTCATATCCAAACATGTGTATTCTTTGATATACAGCAATGGTAATCTGTTACAGCTGTGTAAGACCCAGGGCCCCTGTTATGTGTAGAGCTGACCTGCTTAAGAACAGTGGTATCATTGCATTGCATAACACATGATGGAACCCTGTCAGTACATGTGTAGTCTGCACAGTTGCTGTAGACCTATGTACAGTCCACTGGTCATGAGTCACATGGTGTTGTGGTAATGTATGGATGTGTGTTGCTGGTCCAAGGACATGGTGATGTCTGAGGGCTACATAGTAGAATGCGGCATTTACCTCTGTGATCTGCACTTGAGACATCTGTGATGGCTCTTGAGTGTGTACTGGTCAGTACTGCACATGTGAGTGGCCTTCATGTATGTGGGGACAGTAACACCATACTGTGCCCTTCCTTGTTTATGTGCCCTTCTTTGTTTAGAATCCATGTGCATGCAAGACAGCCCTGGGCTTCTACTAAGTGTGTGAGCATGCCCAGTACGCCGTTGTATAGAAGGACACACAGTACATTCCAAAAGGGCGTGTGATACTAAGTGTGTGAGCATGCTCAGTGACACCTTGTGTCGGTGATGTGCCTCTGTGTATGGGCATGGCCATTGACATCCTGTATAGCTATGGTTGTCATCCAGGCAACAGATATCCATACCCCACGTCAGGATGGATTCCTACATTGAACACACTGGCTGACTGTCTTGAAGGGTGTACTGTCTGTGGCGCGTCTCGTATCTATATAGTGTTGTAATAGTGCTCGGTAGATAGGCAGTTGTCCCGCTCACACCACTGCAGTGTGTTTGTCTACGTCTACCTTGGGACAGTAATATGCTTTTAGACTGCTCACTCTCTATACATTCCCTATCCGCGTCTTTGCCTTTGCGGATGATGTCATCCACCTAGAAGTATGCCTCTGTAAGTGCTGTGTTCCAGTAATCTCGGCAGCGTGTTCTGTAACTGCGTAATGCTGTAGTGTGATAAGGTAGTTAGGTGTATGTTCGACTCCCAGCCCTGCCAAGTGTGTGTCTGTGTGTGTGTTTCCAGCTGCCTGGGGACAGAGTAATGCTTTTAGATAGCTCACTCCCCATACATTCCCTATCAGCATCTTTGCCTTTGCGGATGATGTCATCCACCTAGAAGTATGCCTCTGGGAGTGGAATGTTCCAGTAATCTCGGTAGAGTGTTCTGTAACTGCGTAATGCTGTAGTGTGATAAGGTAGTTAGGTGTATGTTTGACTCCCAGTCCTGCCAAGTGTGTGTGTTTCCAGCTGCCTAGGTACAGAGTGATGCTTTTAGACGGCTCACTCGCCATACATTCCCTATCGGCGTCTTTGCCTTTGCAGATGATGTCCACCTAGAAGTATGCCACTGGGAGTGCTGTGTTCCAGTAATTTTGGTAGCGCATTCTGTAACTGTGTAATGTTGTAGTGTAATAAGGTAGTTAGGTGTATGTTTGACTTCCAGCCCTGCCAAGTGTGTGTCTGTGTGTGTGTTTCCAGCTGCCTGGGGACAGAGTGATGCTTTTAGAGGGCTCACTCACCATACATTCCCTATCGACATCTTTGCTTTTGTGGATGATGTCATCCACCTAGATGTATGCCTGTGGGAGTGCGGTGATGCTGGAACTCAGTAGCACGTTCTGTTACTGCATAATGCTGTAGTGTGGTAGATTAGACAGGTAGGTGCTCGATTGCAAGGCATGGCAGGTGTGTGTGTTTGGCAGTTATACCGTATGTGTTGGTATCTGTGGGTGGCTAGCTGCGGGATGTGTTCAGTGTGTTTTGTTGCTGACCTATATAGTGTCCACAGCCCGCATATCCTGCCAAGACACTGAGTTGTCAACACATACATTCGCCAATAGGTCTGGTGAGTAACTGTCAGCAGCCCTACTCTTACCCTTGATATGGTCTGACCCGTGTGACGCAACAAAACGCATGTGCCCTGATAGTAACAACACTACATGATGCAGGTGGCACATGTAGTTTCCTTTTCATTCATGTCTAATGCATTGCTGTCATGTGGTCCGCTGTTGTGATAGAAATGCCATATCTACATATGTGTGTGCATGTATATGTGTGTATGTATATATATATATATATATATATATATATATATATATATATATATATATACATGTCCAAGTATATATGTATTCAAATAATATATATGATATATGTAGATATAGAGGTGGACATAGATGTGAACATATATGTCTGGGGACATCAGCACTATTGAATGTTTGTGCCGGATGATCTGTACGTGATAACCTGGGATCTATGTATATTTGCCATGGCGTGGTGGTAATGCACATCGTCTGTAGTGTGCAGGGTCACGGGTTGTAGTCATGTAGACACCGGTTATTTTGTTGCTAGGAAGACCATGGGACATCGAATATGGTGATAGTAAGGCACCTGTTGCCAGTTGTGTATGGATCTGAGCGACACTGAGCAGTGGTTATTAATTTGGAGGTTTGTAATGGGTCATACAACTGTTCATTAGAAGACTATACTATGCAGATGAGGTTGACAATAGTGTATCCCATTTATCACCAGAGTGTGATGCTGGTCCCTGGAGTGTATGTGTGTAGTCATCTGGGTGCAGGTCTCGAATATAGTTGACAGCATGGGAGGGGGTCAGGCATACTGTAAGCCTCAGGAGTGCTCCTGCCTTAGCACACCTAAGCTAGGGGTGTGTCTATACCTGCCTGGTGACATTGGGAGGGATGACAGCAGTGGTAGGGTAATCAGGGTGTACAGGCTGCACAAAGAGGTGTTGATCAGCACAATCAGCAGATGACATGGCCAGCCCGCACCTGAACAGTACGGTAATGCGAACAAGCAGCATACACACAGTTTCGTCCGCGCTCTACACCACCGGTGTATACCTGCGGGGACATTTCACAACACAGTCCAACCAAATGAGACGGGCTGCAGCAGGCAACATATACCAACATGTGCAGGAGGCTGGGGCAGTGAGGATGTGTATGCTGCTGAACAACCCTTACTGGGGTGACATAAGACTTTATAGACCCAGGGTGACTTACCAGGGGCTACATGGGCTGGGGATGGTGGAGTACTACAGGGTGGACAGAGACCTCCTACAGCAGCTTGTTGACCTGTGCCTGCCACACCTGACACATCAAGCAGGCCTAGGGAAACACATCACAGTGGATACCACGGTATGTGTTGGCCTAGGTGTACTAGCCACAGGTACCTCACACAGCACAACTGGGGATATCATGGGTATCTCACAGGCATCTGCATCCAGAGTATTGCACCAGTTCACAAACGCCATGTCAACACATGCTAGTGAGCACTTACATGTCCTCAACACACATGATTAGTAGACCAGTAATATGCATCTGTTCAGCCACATGGATGACTACCCTGGGGTACTGAGTGCTATAGCCTGCACACACATACACATCATAGCACCACCTGGTGAGCGGGGTAGGGCCTACAGTCACTGTAGGGGCATACCCTCCAACAGCTAGGCCATATATGATGGCCAGGGCATGAGATTGCATGTGTGTGCTGTCTGCCCTGGAAGCTATGATGATTCTGATATATGGCTTCTGACACAGCTGTAGCACACCACTGCCAATATGGACATCCCCTACAGTCTCCTAGTGGGGGATGTTGGGTAAACACTGGTGTCGTGGCTGATGACACCCATCAGCAATGCATACACACATGAACACTCACACCATACTGAGGTGGAGGCACAGGCAAGACATACACTTGTGCATGTGTTTGGGATGCTCAGTTCACAGTTCTGGTATCCGGACAAATCCGTTGGAGCGCTGCAGTATTCACAAGCTACATGCATACAATTTGTTATGGTATTTGCTATGCTACACAATCTTATCCTGCAGTAACAGTTGCAGCAGGAACAGCATGGGGCAGGGCCACACAGCCCAACACCACTGCCAAGGCCTGTACAGGCACAGTGTGACTTGGTGAAGGAACTACCTGAGCAGGGCACAGACGGCGAAACCCCGTGCACAGTATGACCTGCCTTTGGCAAAGAGGCAACACAAGGCATATGCACTAACACAGTAGGTACCCATGGATTTCCCCTCTCTGACCCGCACACAGTACAATGGATGCCAAACATGACACTACCTGTGCCCGGCCATGTATAGGAGGTGCACTGTGTGCATCTGACATAGGCAGCCCTCCAGCACCATCCTCAAGTCCAGAACACACCCAGGGTATGTCTATTGAACTAACAAGTAGCAGTTGTATTAGAATGTGTATTTACCCATTGTTATGGTATGTATGTGAGCATACAAGTGACTGTGGTGGCCAAATGTTAGGGCAGCAGACAGTACACATCCATAGTGGCACCATGACCTCTGTAGCACATACGGGGGTCACAATGGTAGCCTGTAGTACACAGGGTGTCCTAACCCACTGCAGATTATGGGCTGACCATCATGTGTGTCCGTACAGCCCACACACGTTCCATGCAGCTGGACAGATGTGGACCAATACAGACAAATGATATATGATGGCCTATGGATATGCCCAATGAATGACCCCAACCCCCTAAGACACACACAGACTACAGCAGGCCAGGCAGTTTGATGTAGGTTGTGTAAGCTAGGACGTCCAACACGACTGTGCTGGTATTTAAAGCTGGGAACTGACATACACTGGTATCCCTCCAACCAGCAATATAGGTAGGTCCACACACTGACATGGAGTACCTGGCATACCAGTACAGTAGCGGCAGATGTGTACAACTGTTGGCTGTGCCCCCTGTCAAACCTACACATGTGAGAGTCAAGTGCACCACCCACGGCGCTGTGTAGGACTGTGGTTGTGGTTGGATGTCCTCCCACGCTATGCAGACATGTAGCAACTGTCAATGCCACATGACCATTAGCTACCCTGCAGACACAGCATGACACCTGTCTGTGTAGAACGGAGGGGTCAGCAACACAGTACTAACTATCTGGACATGTGACACATGTGATACAGTTGACCATACTTGGCATGCTCACACACATGATGGTATGACTGTAATGTCGGTCGACAACATGCGTAACAGTCATACTAGGCATGCTCATGCATTGAAACACAGGACGGCCAGGCATGCATACACCAGTGGTCAGGATATATCTGCCAGTACATTGTTATACTGTTGGATGCCTGCACTGTATGGTGTGTGTGTGGTCTATTGTCTGTGCATATGCCATGGTCTGTTGTTAATTCACATGAGCTATGTGCACAGAGTACTGCTACCAACATATGAATAGGGCGGTCCTTTGTTTGCGGACAGACCAACTCCTTTGGATATGGACTGGGTAAGGCACATTCCAGCAGGTGGGAGCAGTTGTGTGTGGGTTTGCACAGTGTTAAGCACTGCTGACCTCTGGTCACAGCATCTTATACATGTTTAGACTCCACATTTCTTTGACAGTGCACTACTGGTATACTGGTAGACAAACACGCTTACAGCCGCTCGATCACCGACATTTCTGCTTACATTTGTCACTCATGCTGAGTGTTTGCGATCCCTTGTGATGCATATTACATCGGACTACATGACTACAGTATCGGGTATGTGTAACCCATTTTGCGACAGCAGGCGTTCGACTGTACGGACTCGGCAGCCTGTCCAGTGATGTAATCATATTATATGCGTGTTCCTCATACAATCTGCTCCCATCTGCCTGATACATGGGAACCGATACTCTGCAATGCTGACATATGACTTGAGTTTGTTAACGCAGCTGTCCGCCGAGTCATGCTACCGCATACCTACTGCACGTGGTCCACCTTTCAGATTGCACGACGGGAGACTGTAGGAGTGACACCTTTCCCTCTTTGCATGGGACAGTCCCTCATTAGGCATATCTCATGTGACAATACCAGACCTCTCCACCAATCGGGGGCACATTTCTACAGAATCAGGGACAGGTCAAGAAAACATCAGGGACACTTTTATGAAAGTAGTGCTATTAACTTGAAACATTGACAGAATCAGAGCATATGACTCAGTACACATATTCTGAAGTAAAAGTAGTTTATAACTCTTACTTATTGTCATTAATCAGTAAGTGTGATTCACCACCTTTCCTTCAACAGTCACTAATTTTAGGAGGGATTAAGAGGGACAGAGTTAAACTTTCAGTCAAACTCAGGGATGTACCTGAAATGCAGGGACAGTTGAGGGGTATGGACAATGCTCTAGCCATTGCAACTGTCCTGATTAGGGGACATTCTCATGTTGTACATGTCTGTACTGGTTGCTTGTTACAGGTCTTGTATACCTGACATGTCGATATGTCATATGTAGTAGCATAAGCAACTGCTGCTAGACTACGCTTTGATTTGTGCCGATTTGTATATTTCTGTACTATGTATGGCTGTAGGTATGTTCTGCCCTGGTACGTCTGACATTTCTACAGAGCAGGTTCCAGTTTGGCCATTCAGAATGGTGGCAGCCCTATAGACCCTATATGTAGAGCTATCACATGTGTCAAGGCAACACATACCCACAGCCAGTAGTAAATGGACGACTTCCACGGTTTCCATACGTTAAGGTTATTCATGTAGTATTATAATTGATAATACTGTTTCCTATTACATGTAGCTGTTTCTTATACAACAAATTAATGTCTGACACCAGTACACACACTATATAGCCTCCATTCCCGAACTCACAGGCCATGTGCCATAACTGTTATTTTACAGGACACAACTGCCCAGATGGGCGTGTCCCTCACAGGCGTACGGGTGTTGAACCTCTTCTATTATGCTATCATCTACCTAAGGTGGTCAGCAAATTATGCACTTTCCGTCAGTAGCAGAACTCACATACCAACGGGTGTGAATGAACACTGTATCAGGAACAATGCATAACACCCTGTGTGACACACTTAGATGATTGGTTCTATTAACCAGACACATTTATAGTCACAGAGCATATGTATTCATTCACGTTTGTCAAGGTACATGCTGTTTCTGACTCATACATGTTGTCATCTGTCATTACCTGTATTCCACCAACTGTTCACTTAATATCACTAGTTCTGGAAGTGTTTAATTGGACTTTGTTACATTCTGATACATAACTATGGACGTCCATGCTAATCTGGTACACAGCACTGATTTTGTCTCTATGTATTCCCCCGATGGTTTACAGACTATCCGGTAGATGTGGTCTTCAGGTTTGGGAGGTGTAGGCGTATTCTATGCCCACATAGGAATATTAATGGCTTCCACTGGGCGGGCCTACTACATCTCTGCCAACCAGCACCTGCACACTTAAGCTCATTATTGCATACCCATGGTCCACCTACCTGGCACCCCTCTACAGCAGTCGTGACAAATACTTACAGCGAGTGCAGCTGGGGTATGAGCACACCCCTACACATTGCCCACTCTCCCTGTCTCGGGACACATGACGTACGTTTTGTCAACCAATGTATTATCACACTTGCACAACCTACTGTTCCAAGTACACCTACATCCTGCTCGTATCAATGTCAGCAGATTCACATGTACCCTGAATTTTTGGGGTCCTGCAAGGGACACCGTTATCCATGTTTAAAGTGTAGACCTTGCAGATCTCTCCCACTGGTACTTTCCTACCAGTGTTTTGGACAGCGGCAGTGTAGTGATCTGTATTGCCTGTCTGTATGTCTGTCTGGCCTAGCTGGGTGATGTGGGGGGTACAACGTTTATTTATTGGGCCTCCCAGTCACATATGCCTGGGCTGTAAATATGTTACCCCTAATTGCTGTGAAGTAACCTATTTATGTACATGTGTATATCTACACTGACATACATATTTTGTTTTGTGTGTATGTGTATATATCAATACCTGTTTGTGTATACATATATATATATATATATATATATATATATATATATATATATATAAAACTATATATGTCCGTAGTATAGCCTTGTGTGTGCATATATATATCTGTATGAATATATATGTGTATGTAAATTAATATAGATATATGTATATATACGATTTTATCTATATATACATCTGTGTGTCTGTTAACCTATACATTTCCCGGACATGGACACTTAAACATGCGTATTGGGTTTTATCTCTGCTTCAACAGCATACTATTGCCTGAGTCATTATGACACCGATACTTCACTCTGGTGAACTTGTGATCAGTATATTGCACGTTATACAGCGGACAGATGTTGCACATTTTTCATGTCTGGGGTGCAGCTGCTAACTGGGATGTGATACAGTGTGATTCGACCTATTACCCATATGCGCAGCCTATTATTCCTGCTACTGTGTTTGTTTCTGTGCACATTCATATTATTACTGTTGATAGGATGAGTGTTTGTGTTACTGTGACTGTACATCAACATATTGTTGTCTTCATGTAATTGTGTCTTTCTGCTTTTCCCAGTTTGGGGTTGTCACAGCAGAACTCCGTTCTGCTCATGGTTGGAGTATAGGTTTTATGTGCCGGGCAGCCAGCCCTGAAGCAGAATGTCCTACAACGATACGCCCATCCATGCATGTCTCCACACGAACGATGCTCTATCTGGGAATCGCACCTATGTACTAGCTGACCTCCACGGGCCGCTCCATTACCCTAGCACTCCTGTGTCCATAATCGCCTATCCATAGTTTCTCCTGCACACCCGTGTTGAGTTTCCACGCATAACAGCCATTATACACCTGTTATCACAGCCATGACACACCTTTACACATTGCCCTCTCCAGAGTGTTGGGGCCCTACACACATTTTGTACCACCTCGTGTATTCACAGGCTCACCATCCATTCATATTTGCACATACGTGCCTTTCCTGGTGTTATGGATTATGAACGATTTGCAGGTTACAAGTGTAGGTGGTCGCAACATGTACTACATTCCGTCTGTTTACAATGTTGACGTAGCACTTCAACGATGTTATGGCCACTGGTATAACCCTGCCTCTGGTGTGAAGAGTGGTGCTCTACTCACACTTGTGCAGCTTTATGTGACATACGATGCGAGCACTTTATAATTCCTTACCTGCTCTGGATTCCCTTCACAACCCTTATGTTTGCTTTCATCTTTCGGAGTTCCTTAAATATATATATATATATATATATATATATATATATATATATATATATATATATATCTATGTATATATATAAATATATATATATATATATATATATATATATATATATATATATATATTTATATATGTGTATATATAGATATATATGTAGATATATAATTGCATATTTCTGTTATGTCTGTGGATATTTATCTATACACACATCTATCTATCTATATATATAAAAGATACAGGTGTACAAGACAACATACATTTGCTATGCTAATAGCTGCGTACACCCATGCAGGCACACTTGCATCTCCTTATTCTGAGTTACATATGTTTACAGGCACTTCTTTGGGATTACATGTGCATTATTCCTTATGAAAGTACCACTTTGATGGAATCCGGTTAATGGACCCATGCGAACGCGGTCACCTTTACATGTATAAATGTTGGCTTTACAGCACAGAGGCATTCATTACAGAACTGATATGTGCTATAGTCATTCTTGAACCGGGAATGCCTTTACATTGGGTGGATGCTGTAACCACTACACTATTGTTGTTCTGGCTCATTTATATGTATACCCATGGTTCATAGCTACTCTGACAAATGCCTCACTGCTTTCCTTGCACAGCAGGCATCCATTCTCCTGCTGGGAAAACCGCAGTACTACACTTAGGAAATTCCCTGTTTCCTACTGCTCTGGACCCGTGCTGCATGTCTACTCACTCTAAGGATATTCAGAACTCCTATGCTTATAGTCCTCGCACATACGCGTGTTTGATTGTCAGGGTATTTATGTGCTGTTCTGGGTTTAGGCTCGGCCGATTGGTGATTAGAACTGCCTTGGCACTGTTCAAAGATCAGACGTAGCACATGGACAGAGTTAGTCCAGATTTTAACATTCTACCTGTGTTTACAGACACTTGTGTTTGGGCACCTCTGACAACATTATTAGGATGGCCCTACATAATTTAGGGCGGAGTGTGGTTTCACTATATAATGCAGGTTGGAGGGTTTCCACATGTTTCCCTTCCCATTTGGCTATTTCATTCAGTTATAGATACAATGAATATTACTCTGGACATCAGTTATAAATTCAGTACAGGTATGCAATAGCCCTGTCAACAGATGTGGCAGTTGGTTGGTGTACTTATGTGTACGGACCTCTGTGATACTCGGGGACTTGTTTCTACAGTGACAGGGACAAAGCTAGGACAACTCAGGGACAATCACGGACACTTCTACCATATTAGTACTATTATCTTGAAACGTGTTGACAGATTCGTAATACTACTACTTTTCTGCAGTTAAATGTATCTATTACTCTTCATTGTTGTAAGTAGTCATTCTCATTCAACACCTTTCCTCCAAAGGTCACTGGCTTTGTGAGTGGTTAAGAGGCTGGCCAGTTATTGTGTGAATGCTCTGACCATTGCTAGTGTTGACATTGTCATATGTACAGGTTGGGATGTATTCTGGGGACTAGGGTTGCCACCTTTTCAAATGGCCAAGATGGGACATTTTCGGAACACACATCAGATTTTACAGGCTGACACATACCCACGGTTAGTACAAAGGATAGAACTTTACTTATTTGCCTACATAAAAGCCAATTGTTGTAGCGGTTTAGTTGCTTATTCTGTTTCTTGTAACATTTAGGTATTTTAGATACAGAAATAATTATTTTATGCAACTATTACATAACATATGGGACATAATTATGTCCTACAATCTCAGGACATGTGCCATTTTTAATATATTTTGTCAGGACACAACTGTCCACAGAGGAACTGTCCCTCGCAAAGTGGGACAGATGGTAACCCTACTGGGGACACCAGATTGTTTGGGCCAACACATAGCCACGGTCAGTGCAGGTTTAGAACATTCATTTGTTTCCTAGCTGTGAGCCTTATACCTTTGGTACTTTTGTTGTTTGCCTGATTCTTGTACGAATTACGTTTATTCTATCCTGACATGACCGCTTTAGGCAACTGTTACATGCAGTATGGTACATAGTTATTTCCTACAATCACAGGACATTTGGCATTCTATCATTGCTGGTCAGGTCACACCTACACACACATTACTTGTCCCTCACACAGTGGATCAGGGGGTATCCTGTTTATGTCAGTGCCTTCATCACCCATATACCATGTGCCACTATGTGAATGTGTGCAATATATTCTCTCGCTTATTCGTGTCGGGACACGTGCATCACGGGCAGGTGTTTGATCCTGGGTAGTAGGTTCTGCATGACCATCTAGGGCTGGATATTCTCATGCACCACTACTGCACATTCCAACTTGTATCCAGATATCTACAGGACTGGACATCGTGTCTTCATACCCATTCTAATGTTTACACAGGTTACTTATCCCATGAGGGATATCCCAAAAATTTAACAAGACCGAAACAAGACCAATAACGAACATTCTTCTGGCGTTACGAAAATGGGTTGGGGGTTTTACATGCAAGGGATACATAGTTTGCAATCCTGAAACTGCCTAGGGTGACACTACCTACTACATATGCGTAGTGGTCACTATGTGTAGATGTGTCTGCACCAAACTAATAGGCCAAGTATGGCTGGATTTGGTGGACGTTCAGGTATGGGGGTGGGTTGTATGCTGTGGAGGGGATGCTGGGTAGTCCATTATGCATCCAGGTGTGTTGCATTTGATATGGCCAGTTCCATCAGGACCAATCTGTGGGTATGTGCTGGTGACATGTCTGTACATTTGTATTGCACATTTTAATATTCATATGTTTGTGGGATTGTGTTCTACAGTATGGCCTGTCTGGTTGTATTGCAGATGTGTATACATGTTTTTGTGTTTCTTTCTGCTTCACCCACTGCTCCCTCATTCACCTCCGGTTCACCTATTCTGCATACGACACAGTGTCGCCTTGGAGGATTATACCATTATCCCCCCCCCCCCCACACACACACACACATATTCCTGACACTCCATCCATCACTGCTTTGGTTGATGGCCCATGACACGGTCAAGATAACACATTGCATAACCTACATATGTCAGGTACCTGTATGGTTGTGTGGACCACCCTGCCATGTTTGACTTTCCATATGCTATACTTCACGCACATAGGTGCACGCCCATACTTAACTTTCATGACATGGTTGGTATACCCGGGTAATACCTGTTCAACTGTGACACATCCTGACAAGTTCGGCTTGGACCGCTGATGTGCGGATTTTGGCCGACTGTTCTAATCATTGGTAGGATGCCACCTTTTTCTATGTCCAGGACGGGATATATTCCGGACACATATCTGAATGTACTGGACAACATGTACCCACAGTCAACGCTACGGATAATACTGTTCCTTTCAGCCTACAGTAAACAAGACCATTATTGTTGTAGCAGTTTATATGCTCCTTCTGTTTCGTTTACATGCTTATTCTATTTCCTGTCACATTTGGTATGTGAAATACAGACATACCTATTGTATGTGACTATTACATGCGCTGTGGGATATAATTCGGTCATACGGTCGCTAGGTATTTACATTTATCGTGTTTTTTGTTATGGACACATCTGCCCAGCTGTGTACTCTCCCTCACAATATGGGTCAGCTGGTGACCCTGACCATTGGGCTGGAAATACCTATTGGTGGCATGCTAACATATGATGCGTTTCCCTTCCACTTGGTATAACTATCTACACTGCATTGGACTACGGGCACACGGTTTTCAATGTCATTTGTTCGCGGGATAGGGACCCGTTATTCCCTACTGTGCATTTGTGTTTGCTTCTTCATTTTGTGTTCACATGCACTGTCTCGCATGCTTTGCATACGTTTCAGTATCCACGGACACTGACAGATGTGATTACTATTGCTTGCAAATTGTTATATGCAAGCATTTTAGGTTGCACGTTGACAGCTGACATTTCCATGCCTCCGTGCAGAACTTCAACACGCCCTATGCACTTGCGCTCCTTTCCTATGCACGTGGCTGTGGTGGCAGCGTGCCTTCATTAATATGCATTTGGCGCTACTGCACCATCTTCACACCGCATGGTCTGCGCAAGCCTAATGCCAGCCTTGCGCCGAGCTTCATGAATCTTGGGGGTTACATGTCCTGCATGACCCGATTCAGAAGCCTTGTTACTATGTCAGTTTCCTACAATGACCTGTGTCTGGCATACAAGACATCCTCCAACCCATTACTGATGGATTTACTGAACATCAGCAAGTCAAAAAGCATAAGAAATACTCAGTCTAAGGATATATACCTCTTCTGGAACTTCAATAGAATGGTTTGGAGGGACAGGTATATCTCTCAGAGGATACCACTGCTGTGGAACAGAGTTCTCATCCACATAAAACAAAGTTCTTCCCTGTCCATTTTTAAGCGTAGCTTATATCTTTGGATGGGATATAGAAAATGTTCCCCAGGACTGTCCTCTGTACTACTAATGGACTGAAACATCTCTTCATTGCTTTATTCCATGCAGAGGTCCCTGTGGTAGGATTCAATTTATTCTCATTAGCAGCAATATATAATTATTTGTCATGAGATGGATAAGGCCAATTAACAACCAAATTGCATAGGTTATTTCAAGCACCAAAAGAGAAATCAGCTAGGCTTAAAATGGCTCACAAGGGCAGTTAGCCTAGTACTTGCCCATAAATGTATGAATGCCAAAATAAAACCCTTTCTGCATTGTTTAGCAACACAGACTAAACAGCCTTTGTATATGTAATCTTTATTGACAGGTAATGTCTTGAAATGTTTTATATTGCAGTGAATATCCCATGTATATGAAGACTACTTCTCTGTGCCTTTTATAGGGCTATAAACATACATCCCGTATTACAATCTACACTATGGTAAACACTTACATATAAACATTCCTAGAATGATAATTGCAATAAACTAGAAAATGCTACTGGTCTTTCAAACAAAATACATATGAATTTATACCAAAGCTGTACTAAATCAAGATAAAAGTTGCATTCCACTTGCCTTTTTTAGTGAAACTATTTGTAAAATATGTGAACTTTTCTGTGAAGCTGTATTGTACTTTAAAAAATTAACCTAAAATGTTTCATAGCTGCAAATCATCATTGCATGCTTAATGCTCCTTTGAAGTTGTTGCACTGAGTCGCATGATAATGATGATGCCTTACTTGGACAGTAGCTTGTTGATACTCTACCTTCCTCAGAT
This sequence comes from Protopterus annectens, assembly GCF_019279795.1. Lineage (NCBI taxonomy): Eukaryota > Metazoa > Chordata > Ceratodontiformes > Protopteridae > Protopterus > Protopterus annectens. The sequence goes on from NC_056725.1 coordinate 430,457,651, forward strand.
GTATGTGATTTTTAAAACAAAAAAGGTGTCTTATAAATTCAAATCAGAAGAAGTCCAGTTCATGGATTTATATATAGAGAGACTATAACAGGAGTTATCCCAGTGTCAGCTGGATCATTTCCTTTGGGACAAAGTTCATATTGTGGATATGCTGGCAGTAATGACTCTAGCGGTATATTTTGCTCTTAAATGACAGGGACGTTTATGAACAGTGGGAAATATTCCAAAAGACTTGCTCCCAGTGTAAATGATTTACACCAGTGTAAGCCTGCCGTGATTCTAAGAGGCATGTTCTTAGTGTACTTGCATTGATGTAAGGCCTAAGTATAAAGCAGGCTTACATTGGAAGCCAGATTCCAAAAGTCTTGCTCTTGGTGTGAGTCACTTACTTTGGTGTATACATTAACGCTTCAGAATTATGGGAAATTCAAGGTAACTGGGTCATATGACCATTCCACTTTTTCCAGTACCCATTGTTAGACTATACCAATCTCTTGAGGAGAGGTTAGTCCAACCAAGCCAGGGCTGAAACTATGATTACCTACCCTATCATCTAGGTCCCACTTGAAAGATGGTAAAGTATCACAATGCTTAATTTGCAGGTGTCTGTTCCAGTTGGAGGGTAGACACTGACTGATGAACCTATATCGGCAACTAGGACTTCCTGACTATTGTCAATACATAATGATCAAAGGAGAGGGACATATTAACCCAAGTTCCAAGATCCCTAACAACATTTTCATTTTGAAATGGGGTAATGTCTATGCTGTATGCTAGTGGGAGGGGCTGTTTACTATATATTAGTGGGTGTAAGTCCTTGGGTGTCAGAGGAGGTCTTAAAAATGGCTCACAGTTTGCAGTCATTGCAAACATCATTGATAAGAGGTCTTGGTTCGTGGTCTGAAGATCAGGAAAGTAAATGCTGAACAAAAGATGCCCCAGCACTGACACCACTAGTCACCTTCATACTCTCTGATGATCACCCACCTTCTGCACTGTTCTATTATATCTTAGCTAATTTTCTATCCATCTTGCCATGTAGAGATCTGTTTATAATGCACTAAGCTTCCTAACTATGCTAGCATGGGGGATGATGTCAGATGTCTTGACCAAGTCAATATGTCCATTGTGGAAAGCATGCCTACTGTCAACAGCCTTTGTTACCATTTCAAAAGAGGTTAAGCAAATTCATTTCACAGGATCTAGCTTTGACAAATTCAAAATTGCTATGTTTCTAGTCTGATCAGCTTTTTGATATCATAGTTTATCATTCAGTTATAATATGTTCCATGGTTTTGCAAATGAGACTCATTAGGCTAATGGGCCTAGATTTTTTGGGGTCACAGTTAGGGATGCCCTTATGGAGTGGCATCACTGCTGCTGTGCTCCAGTCTTCCAGGACAATGTCTGTGGCTGTGCTCAGGTTAAATATTTTAAGGAATGTCTCTACCTGGGCTTTTTTATTACTATATTGAACAAACAGGTATATTATCAGGTGCCATGAAGGAAGTGCTTTTGTTATTAGAAAAAAAAATTGGGGTTCAGGAGATTTAAGCATAAGTTGGCTTTTTATAATCATGTCTGTGATAAAATGTATACTGAATTTGTTTGCTAGTATATTGGCAAATAGTATTGGGCCAGAGTAGGTGGTGGTGCCTTTTTTAATAAGTTCTGACTAATGTGGGATGTCATTTCTTAGCTCTTAATCTAGCTAGAGAAGGATTTCTAATTTTCCTTAACTTCAGATACTAACATAAGTTTTTTGGCTCCTTCAATAGACAATAGTGTCTTTCAAGATTTTAATTATATTTCTGATATTATCATTGATATGTGGTTCTTTTGATCATCTGTATACTTTAATAACATTTTTTTCTTTCATTGTTTATTATATTTATGTTGGTCGACTACTGTGGTAGTTTGGTTTTGCATTTATTATTATATTTAGATTTGGTTGAGACTACCATTTCTAGACATTTATCTAAATAGGGAATTAAATTCCTTTGTGAAGCTACCTGCTGTAATGATGCTGAGGGGCTGATGCTGTTATAAGCGAAGTTTGAATCTCTGTCATAAAATTTGATAAGTATGTTTAAAATCTTTAAATTCTGAGATATTGGTTTCAATTTAGACATTTGGATGGTGAAAGTCATTAGTGCATGATCCTATTTATCAGATAAAGAGATACAAAAGGAATGAACCATGAAGAACTTCCCTTGCATGCACTGAGAAAGAACATTAGCATACACAGTTTTCACAAACACACACACACGTGCACGCACACACACACACACACACACACACACACACACACACACACACACACACACACACACACACACACACACACACACACACACACACACACACACACACACACACACACACACACACACACACACACACACACACACACACACACCCTACTAAGTCTATATACAAACTAAAGATCACATAATCTGGGGGAAGGGAATATTTCTATACCCAGGGATTGTGGAACCCACACACCTATTTATTATATTGTTTTCCATCTGTATGTAACATCTATAGTTTGCTTTCTTAACATGCTATGGTGGAAAATGACTTATCAGGATCTGTCCTCCAACCTTGTATATATATATATATATATGCTAAGAAATCTGCACTCCTGGGGTATACTACAAAAAAGGGTCACTATCTCTGTTTAATTTATAATTCAATTCACAAATAAAGGTCAGTCCTTGTTTGTCCTGTACATTTTTCATGTTGTATGTTTACTTCATTTGTCTTTAAATTTCAGTGCAATTTTAGCTTTACTCTGCATGACAAAGAGACTGAAACTCCATATAATTGGCATTCTTGTAACTTGTTGAATACAAATTAGGCAGTCTTAGTTAAATTCCTGGTGTCATATGGGGACTGCAGCAGGCTTTGTGATTCATTAGGCACCAATGCCTAATTTCCTTAGAGAAATGTAGCCTAAGTTTAATTTACTGTTTTTTTTTTTTAATTTAGTTATTTATTGGGAGAGGGGCTGCACCCATCCCATGGTTTTATAGGTGTTTATCGGTGTTTATCAGTTAACAAAATACAGTAAATTAGGTGCAGGCACTTTGCTGAAAATGAAAAGGTTCGTAAACTGATTTACAGCTTGCAATATGTAAAAAGAAAACTGCTAAGAAAAATAACAAATCAGTAAATAAATAGGTGAAGAAGAAAAGTCTATGTTGTGATTGATGATATTACATTACATTGAAAATGAATTCATTATAAAGAAGAGCATAATTTTAGAACATTATCAGCCTTATTGTTGCACAGAAACATCAGCCATGAAAACCAAAAATATTATCTGCATCTCTGGTCTCCACTCCAAAATTACAACAAGTGTCAATTAAAATTATTATTGTATAACTGCATACAGAATACTGCTCAGAAGCTCATGACATACACACTTAGACACACACACACACACACACACACACACACACACACACACACACACACACACACACACACACACACACTTCTCTCAGTTTGTAATCATGCATGCAGTCTGATATCTGGCTGACAAAGCAACAGTGTTTGAAGCAGTCAGTAGAATTTGAAATAAAACTATGCAATACATTAATCTGATCTAAGTTACTACTGGCAGATAGTTAACCCTAATTATAGGAGCAATAGCTGCATTCAGAGTTCAGACTCTGCAAAGCAGCCATCTGCTCAAATTGCTTTATGCAGAAGGAACTCTGAATACAAACATGATTAGACTAATCGCTAAAATACTTAAGTATCTAAAAACATAGTTTAAAGACTATCGTTAAGCATTTGAAAAGGCTAAATAGTAAGTGTAGACACCTGAAGTCAATTCTTATAAAATCCTTCAATATGAAATGCTTAAATAAGTAAAAATATGCCCACATTGAATATATAATTGACCGATATATATAGATCTTGGGTAAAACTGTTTGCTAGGAAACAGAGACATTTTGACTATTACCCATAATCTTCTTCTTTCGGCTTTTCCCAGTTAGGGGTCACTACAGCAGATCACCTCTCCGCTCATGATTGGCAGTGGGAGTTTTTACAGTGTTTAGTTGCCTGCCCAGCACCTAACCTTCCACAGAAGGCACACACATGCACGCACTCACACCTCGGGCCAATTTAGAGTGTCCAATCTGCCTACAGTATGTCTTTGGACAACAGAGAACCTGGAGGAAACCCATGCAACCACAGGAAGGACATACAGACTCTGCACAGAAGGCACCCCAGCCGAAGATCAAACTGGAGAACCTCTTGCTGTGAGGTGGGACTTCTAACCACTGCACCACCATGGCCACATAGAAATAAAGGCATTAAAATAGGACTTTTATGGAGGTGCTTCATTTATTCATTGTTTTAGTCTTGGGAACTGGCTAAAGCTAATTAGAGTTTCACCCTTTTTAGTTCCTCTGCTCTGCACCCAGTGAGCACTAGAACAGTATGCAGCTCCCTTTTGACCTTGAGCTGGATTAAGCAGTTAGTAGGAAATGAAAGAATGAATAAATACATTACACACTCACATGTACATAAAATATGCATAATCATATATAACTATACACACATACGCACACACCTCTCTTCCTTTATATGCATAGGAGTTGTTAGCAGCATTTTGTGTGTGTGTGTGTGTGTGTGTGTGTGTGTGTGTGTGTGTGTGTGTGTGTGTGTGTGTGTGTGTGTGTGTGTGTTTGTGTGTAATAGCAGTTCTTAAATTTCACTTACACAATATCTATACTGGCAATTCTAAGCCAAAATATTCTAAATGGCCATGTCTAGTATGTATTTGGACACTGGAATGTGTGCTCCTAATACACCATAATCTTCGGATTACTTTTCCTTACAGGTCTCCTTCATAAGCAAAAAGTAGTAACTATTTTTGTCTCCTGGTCCGAAACCAAATTAGCACAGCAGATGTGAAATTTCATCATTAAGTGGGGTACAAATATTTTGGTCTGAATTCCTCCAAACTGTCAGCTACCATATTTACTCTATTTGCAGTTTATTTCTTTTTATTATCATATAGTTAAATCTACTAAATGTGCTGAAGCCATATATGTACAGTAAATAGTAATTCCTTTCTCAGCATAGTCTTATAAACCTATTAAATAGGACTCACTAAATAGATTTTTAAGAAACTGCTTTGTAGCAGGACAAATATTTTTCCCCTACTGTGAGTTGAATTTACTTTGCAGATGCACAAGGAGTTTGTCAGCTGCAAACCCAAATAATGTACCAGTGAAATATAAAACAAAAGTATTTTGGTAAAGATACTGGTTCGGATTCAGAAGAAGAAGAAGAAGAAGAACACTGGTTCGGATTTATGAATTAAATAGAGCCAACTAAAATGTTGTTTACTTTATACAATATCTAGTGTTGAGTAAAAGTGTTCATAAATCTAACACTAAAAATAATAAACTTGGCTTCAATTCTAAGCGAGTAAAATTCAACTTATAGATGAAATTGGAAAATTCTGTTCTACAATAACACATCACGAGTTAGAAGATCTTCATGATTTTCATCCTGATGTCAGGTGTGGACTGTTCTCATAACTGATGAGATACTGCATCCCATAGTGAGATACCTGATAAGAAAAGGAGTTCTGAGCAGAAACTGAAGTTAAAGCCTGGGAAGCAATATTAGTCACTTAGCCGAATGAGATGAGTGACCTATATAACTAGGAACTCCTAGCTGTTGCAGATAGGCAGAATCTAAGCTTTACAGCACTTGAAAGGTCTTTGCAGAAGCCCGAGCAGTAACCAAGTGACTGAAAGAAGGTGACAGAGTCCATAGGAATTCAGCAACTTGCTCATAATGGGAAGAACATATTAGAAGACTAACCATGGAGATTCAGAACCTCTGAAGCTGATCAAGATCAATAAAAACGAGAGAACTTCAGAACCTCCAGACACAGACAAGGACATGCCATCAGCTGAAATGACAGGGGAGTCGAGCAATATTCTTAAAATGGAACTATGAAGACTTGATGACCAGTATTTACTGGTCCTTATATAACAGCAGTTCAACAGGGATCTCTGAAAGTGCTCCCAAGGAAACGTCCAGCAGATTTCATCTGTATACTATTTCATCTCTTATTGCCAGGAACATAACAGAACTATCTTCTATAATTTATTGTTTTATTTCATAAGAGTGGCAACTGCAAGCTTCTCTGTAGTTATTGACACATTACCTCTTGTCAGCAGTAATCAAATACTAATACATCTCAGTAACAATAATCGCTTTGCTCTTTTCTAATGTCGATTTACAGCAGGCCTGATGGTTGGAGTTTCATTTCATACATAGTTTTTGGTGAATTTGATTTTATTTCTAATTTCTTTGTTTAACTGTTTGAGTTAAGTTTTGGAATTTGTTTGTAGTTTTTACTTTGCTTTCTTATATAGCTTATATATACCAAGGGTCTACCCTAGTGATTTGTTTATACATTTGGCACAGTTGTATTTGTGTTAGATCAGACTCAGTACAGAGGAGGACAAGAACAGCAATGCACAGTCTTATGGTTTTCATCAGAAACCACGTGAATAAAGATAGCAAGAATTTAACATGCACATACTTGAGAAATGGACATGGGCGCATGATACAAGTAATTGCATACCTTAGTGGAATCAGCGAAGCCATCAAAAACTCTTATTTCATCAGAAATCATACAAATACAGAGTGCAGGAATTTAATGTACACACTCTTGAAGAAAGGACATGAGCATATAATGGAAATGTTTCAATACCTTAATGGAATCCATGGAGTCAAAATGGTTCCTTCTTTTAAAACGTGATGCATGACAAGTTATCAATCTCAAGAAAGACACAAGGAAGCATTTTTACACAAAATGTTGGTGAGTAACTGAAAAGCCATTCTGATGAGCTGGTATAGACTTATTAATGTCTGAAAAGTTTGCAGTTATCAGCACATAATATTTCCTTCTATGCTGATGACATTACTTAAGATGTTACATGTGTATGATAATGGACAGTCAGCTCTGGCACTTACAGTCACTACCATAAGTGCTTTATATCTCAAACATGTTTCAGGTGGTTTAAAGGTAAATATAATAGAATAATGGTTCACATGGTTTACTGTGTTTGGAGAGAACATCCAGGTCTATATGTATTAAACAAGCTATTAGACAGTCAATCTAGCTGGATCACAGCTGGTACAGAGGGGAAGGAAGCCTGAGATTTTTGAAAAATAAGCAGGAGTGAGATAAACTAGCGATCTAGATTGTCTATTTGACCTAATTAAAAGCTGAGGCAGAGTTTATGAAGTGGACAGCAGCATAACATCACAGATTTAAAAAAAACTAACATTTTAACTAGAATTACATTTTTTTTATTGGTTACTTTAAGGAAAAATGCTGAAGGAAAGAAACTTCTTCTTTCGGCTTTTCCCGGTTAGGGGTCACCACAGCGGAACTCCGGTCCGCTAATAATTGGCAGTAGATTTTTACGGTGCCAAGGTGCCAGCTCGATGCCCAACCTTCAGTGAAGGCACACCCATTTATGCATGTCTTTCGAATGCCACTTGACCATGGGGAGGACATGCAGTCTCCACACAGAAGGTGCTCCAGCCAAGAATCTAACAGGAGATCCTTTTGCTGTGAGGCGACAACGTTACCGCTGCACCACCGTGGCTATCACTGAAGGAAAGAAACTAATGACAGAAAATGAAATCTTGTCAATTTAGCATGTTTGCAGCACTGAATATGGACAAACACATCCACACTTATATACAAACACACGAAAAAACACATACACACACATGTATACATGTACATGCACACACAACATGCAAACACACTTTTGTTGGTCTTGAAAAGTCAGCTTGATGGTCAGTTGTTGCCATACAAAACCACCTGATTCCCAACTCCAAAAAGAAAGCCACTTTCTCTGTAAACTTCTCTTGTCTAATTGCAAAGAAAGGAAAAGACAGCAATAACCACAGTAATATATTTCAATATGCTGCTTACATGGGGAATTGTATTGATCTGTCAACAACACTTACACTGAATGCCAAGAGCCTGAAAAAAAAAATGCCTGAAAAAATTTAGTGAACCATGAAGGAAGCTTTTTTTGTGGGGCAAGCCCTATGTATTCCCATGTAAAGGGATCTCCATTACACTCCTCCGGGGGACACGCTCAACCCTCAAGCTTATATATACCTTCTCTGAGGTTACATAATGGTGGTGAAAAGAGAAAATTCCACTGTGGCCAAAAGTTGTTTCTGCAGTTTTTGTTTTGTCTATTGTCATTTGCTGGAATTGTTGCCGATAGACTGACACATTCCATTTACTGTCACATACATTCATTCCTCCTCCACCTGAGATGACCATTTAAAAGTGTTAACACAAATACATATGTTTTCACACACAATGTGCTTCCCTCAAAATGACAGCAACCTTCCATATAAAACGAATCTCAGCTTATGATAAAGGTGAAAGTTTACTCAAAACAAAGCATTTCATCTCATTGCTTTCCTACACATATGGACTTTCCTCATCTACAAGAAGCCATGTTAATGTTTTAACACCTATGTGGTATCGAATGTCACACCTCCAGCAGCCTACACATCCCTGTATTCCATAGCATTTTCTCAAAAGACAACTTAAAATGTATAAGATAAACACATGTAAAATTTTGTGAACAAAAAGCTATTAAAACTATATACATGGCAAAATGTGCTTTACAATAATACTAGAAGATTCATACTTGTTTTATATATACTATAGTATATTGTATTAACCAAACCCAGAATTAAATTTTGCTCTTGTGAAAAGTGTACAACCTAGACATTTATTGTCAGAATACTTTTGTTAACTACATATACACTTTCATATGACATCAAGAAATTCCTTTCTGATTGCATGTTTATTGAAATATTTACATACATGTGAAAACATATGCTTAATTGTAAAATTAGTGAGGTAAATAACACTGAATAGCTCTTAAGGTGTACAACTTAAAGTGTGCATAATAAAAGTTTTTTTCAACAACATTTAAGGTTTTACTTCATGCCATGCAATAAGTCAAATGCTTTTTGAAATGCTAAGTAAATCTGGAAATATTGCTTAGTTTCATAAACTAACAGCTAGAAGCATCTCCAATATACTGTGATATAGATGGACATTGACAATAATAATATTTCTGTCTGTCACCATTGCATTTTACTCTGTAACCCTCAATAGCATGTAGGTCTCTCATTTTTAAAAATATGAACACAGGTATAAAAATAGTAATAATATGTGGCAAATGGTGATTAGTTTTTCTACTGTAGAACAGTCTAGAGTAACAGTGTTAGTGTCATTTTATTAATTATTCCTTACCCTTTCTAATACTGTTTATTATTAGCTAGTAAGTTTAAAGAAGCCATACCAAAAAAAAAAAGTTTGGACACCGTAAGCTGCTGTGGATGTTAACTGGAAACATACAAAATAGGTTTATAGCCTTTAAAGAGTTAATGATAAAGTCTCTGTATTTTGCTTTTATACACAGATTACTTTGTCTTCCCTGTCCCCATGGTTACAAATACAATGGCTATAGTATACTTTTTTTTGCTGCTGCCATTCATTGTCATGCCAATACCAGGCCAGATTATTGTAATAATTTGTTAATTGGCTGCTTCTTTTGCCAGTGTGTACTGTTATCAGGACAATGAAAATGAAGACAGAGCCATACCCATGGTCCTTTGTGTCTGATGAGATGAAACATGAAGAAATACCTCTAAGACTTAACAACCCAAGAGAGAAACTGCCATACAGCTGGGTAGATCTTTAGGGGAACAATTTTAAAGCTAAGCCTAGTGATGTATTCCACAGATATAAAACTCAGTCTTGTAAGAGAAAGCTTGCTGAGACAGTTTCAGACAAAGTAACCAAGTTAAGAAAGCAAAACCAAGCCTGTCATTATGGAGAGACCTGACAACAAATACTAAGAGATACTACCTTATGTAGCATAAATAATGAATCCATACAATGATAGCTGTTACCAGACAGAAACCTAACATTTGACAATGGGTTTAGCATTGTTTTCAGAATGGAAATCAACAATTCAGAATACTGACTACTTGCAAGTGAAACAGAATGCAGTAGGACATAAATTAAAATGATTAGCACACTGTAGTTTAGGAGGTCTTAAGTATGGAGGCATTAGAGTGAGCAGCCCAAATATTCTCAAAAAAAATGTAAAAGAAAAATGTTATCCTTCTGGCAGAAATTGACGTGCAGCTAAATCTAAATGAAATCAATATTTACAAAACATTCACACTTCAGAAATTGTGTGAAGGAAAATTACCAATTGTCGGTTACATATTGTTCCTGAAGAAGAAATGACATAGTGTTCAACAAAAACAGTGAAAATATATTGCTTCTAAGCAAAAATTTTTGTTACATACTTTGCTAAGCTTAATTCTGAAAAAAATTGCCAAGTGAAAATGTAAACAGAAGACAAGTCTTTGAATTTTGAATAATCCTGATGAAAGAACAAGGCATTAGAATACAAAGAAGCATAGCTAGTATTTTGTTATGAAAACTTACAGAGAAGAATAGAATAAATAGAGAGAACCACTGATGTAAATTCTGCTTATAATGAATAAAAGGAAGCATTAGTTTTTGATGAGAGAAAAACATAGAGGAATTATGCATCTCTATGCTTTCTAAACCTGTTATCCCAGAAAGGGTTGCAGCTGCAGCAAACTTAGTATGATGAACAAGACTTCCCTTTCTATATAACTCACCCCAGGCATTCCCAGTCTAGCTAAGAAATATAATCTCTAAAGTGTATCCTGTGCCTTCTACCCACCTGGCTGTCTCAGGTACACCTCCCATGGAAGGAACCCAAGAGGCATCCTAACTAGGTGCTCAAACCATCTCAACTGGTACCTCTCAGTCCTGATAAACACTGAATCTCCTCTGAGGTCCTGACAGAAAATAAAGACTAATAATTAATTTAGTATAGGTAGATATGAAGCATGTAAGCTGTGATGGTGCAGCGGTTAGCGTTGTCGCCTCACAGCAAGAGGTTCTCCCATTTGATTCTCAGCTGGAGTGCCTGCTGTGTGAAGTCTGCATGACCTCCCCGCGGTCAAGTGACGTTAAAGGCATGCATTTAGGTGCAAGCATGAATGGGCATGCCTTCGTTGAAGGTTGGGCATCGGGCTGGCAACTCGGCACCATAAAAATCCACTGCCAATCATGAGCGGACTGGAGTTCCACTGTGGCGACCCCTAACCGGGAAAAGCCGAAAGTCATAAAGGTAGATATGAAGCATGTGAATTCTGAAAGTGAAACTTTAGATTATATGCTGTGAATTCCATCTCTTTATATAAAGAAAAAAAACAGACATTAAAGGGAACCAAAAGCATTCAGGTTTGATGCCTAGCAACATTTTTTTCAGACTGAGATTAACTGTGTCCATGATAGAAGAAAAATAAATAAAAATGCTTTTAAATGAAAAGAAAAACATTCTTGTAAAATACTTAGAATGAGTTGCCTTGTAGTACCTATGCTAAATTATGATGGCACGAATAGATAGTGTAGAGATTAGAACTTGATTGTTAACAATGCAGCACTTTTAGAATCCAATAAACTACACAGAGCCAAAGGCATATTGCACTGTTGGCTGGTGGGGCTCAGAAGTTATCTCTAAATTGGACATATATTAGGCCTCTCTGTAAAGTGATCTGTATAATTATTACAAGAAATATTTAGCCATAAATACTGTTAAGGATCTATTTAGAACCATAAATTCTGTTAAGGGTCTATTTAAATATGACCATTTCCCCTCTGGAGTGTCATCTGAACCTGCTGTAGTTAAAAAGACTTTAGAAATTTATAACCAATTGTGCCACATGTTGCTACTTAGCTGTTTAGGTTGATGCTATCCTAGCTACAGAGGCTAGCTAAGGAGAACAAATATAAACAAAGTATACATATAACTGAGATACCTGGTTTTGTATTAAGATAAATATTTTTTTTATATTTTATTGTATTTTTGTTGTTGTTGTTGTTAGTTGCTTATTTCATTTACTTTTTCGAAAAGAAAATATAGAAATATAGTACAGTAGATATATATAAATAGTTTATATCATGCAGAGCCTCAAATAAGAATGTTCTGTCTTCTAAAATATGATTGAATAAAAACCATAGTTTATTTTACTGAATTATTATAACAAAATTGTTCCTTACTTTAGCAGCACTTCTAAGGTCATCTCATTATTTAATACTTAAATATATCAGATGGAGATATAGAGAAATAAGAAATAAATATTTAAATTGTCAAAAATTTTGCTATAGTTTGATGAAGTACTATTATTAATAAGTTAGCTAATAAAAAGGCAATCCATTTTTATAATGTCTTACCTAATAACTTTTGATGTATAGGATAAAAGAAATAGAAAAAGCTAAAAACACTTTGTCAGCACATTATGAGGTAATTAAACTAATGGTACAACAGCATCATGCTACAACTATAGATGGTAAACAGTCTTAAAATATGTTCTTAGACAAGGAAAACCAGACTGTGATTTTCTAAGTAAAATGAGTCTACTATGAATAATTCTGTGTCATTCTATTGACATGTGATTATCTACAACCCTGGGATGTTGCTACTTAAAACAGTGAAACTTCCAAAGTTGAAAATAGAAAAACATTTTTTTTCCATGGGGTAAGCTGCCTGCACATCCTAAAGAGGGGCTACGCTTCCATGTCCAGAACTATATAAATAACTCTGAGAGTTCCCAAACTTGGAGAAGAGGGAACAAGAGGGAAAAATGCAACACTCACCTTTTCACTTCCCTCCAAATCTAGCTACTGGTGATCTTTCAGTGGAAAGTTTTGCATATCAGTCAACTGTCCATTAAAAAACAATAGGGCTTCCATGCAGAATGAATCCTAAAGCACCAAACAGATGACCCTGAGACCAGTAATAGGTGAAATAATGCCAGCTCCATAGCAAAGTGAGACAAATCCCTGACAGTAATCTAGACAATTCAGGATTGATTACCTACTCAGGCACTGGGGGACCCCATGTGTGGTAGATGGGAATGAGCATCTGATGCCAATATAACCATTCTTGGTGAATGAAGATGGTCTGGCCTGCTGCAATGCCAGCTTTTGTGAAAAAGAAATAGGCAAATGACATACAGTACATGGACAAGGAAAGTGTGCATAGAGCAGTAGTCTCCCCAAGGAGGCATAGACTTCTAGGAGGTCATAAACAGAAGCATGGAATGCATATCTTCCTAAAAGAATGGAGGCAAAACTGGCCCTTGGAATGAGTTCAGAAAACTCGTGATGGCTACAGATATCATAGTCACCCATTGACTGACACTCACCTTAAACAAAAGGAATAAATGGGTCTCACATTGCCTGCTGGAGGACTGAGATTAGCAGGTTGTGGGGATAAACAAGTAAAAATCAGAATTTGCACTATAACTTAAGTTTAATAATGGCCAAACATGTTAGTGTTTAACAAAATGATTTCCCAAAATATTTAATTTACTGTATAATCCTTACTGTGTGCAATAGAAAGAAGATCCAGAAGCATATGATATATTCTGGCATGTTTAGTTCAAAAAAAGTTTACTTTATGACCACCATCTTGGAATAAAGTAGCATTTTTCTTACTAGAATTTTGGTGCCACTCCTGATATTTGTAGTACTGATTAGATGGTTTTGGAATAGAAACAGTCCACTGTTGTCTTCATTGTCCACCATCCAGTCTACATTCTATGGCCAGGCCAGTGAGAGTGGGCATCCCGAAGCAATGTAGCAATTGTCTCACGTATGCTGACAGCCACTTAATCCTGAAACAAACAAACAAACAAACAAACAAACAAACAAACAAACAAACAAACAAACAAACAAACAAACACAGTATGTGATAGATGTAATTACGTTATGAAAATTGAGACATGACTCTCACATACTGACAAATCAAATGACAAACAAGTTGTCAGCACACTCACATTATTCCCCTCATTAAATAAGGTCTCAACACATAAACCTTCATATGTGGAGGTGCTCAAAAGTAACTTACCAAAATCTCAGAGGCCTCTTGTATGCTGCCGTCAGAAAACACATGCAAACAAAACCAAGTCAACACATAAAAATAAACATCACAGTGTCTCCACAAACAAGCCCCAAAGGTGAAACACCACATATTAAAACATCTTGGTCATAAGTAACTCCATCATGAGACATGCAGATGCCCCCCTCACCAGGTTGAATACAGAGAGGGTTACAGTCAGTTGCCTGTCAGGGACCAGGATTTGCCAGGTCATTCAGGCACTCAGGTCACTCAACCACAAGTACCAATATGACTTAGCTGTAGTCCATGTGGGTTCGAATGGCCTGAAATGTACCTGTCTGGATTATATGAAGGGAGACATGATGGACTTCTCTGAATACATGTTACAGGCTGGTATGAGCCTCACACTGAGCAACATTCTACCCTCACCAAGGATGATACCAGAAACAAACAGATAATGGCTGTCTTCAATAATTGGCTTAGCTACTGGTTCCATTCCAAGGGGATCCAGTGTTTCTCAGCCTGGGATGACATGATCGACAGATCATGATGCTTTGCCAAAGATGTTCTGCATCTGTTGCTGCTGGCTTTCAAATACTGGCCAAGGCATAAGCCACCCCATAGTGCCTTTTTAGGTAGTGCCAAAACAACAGACCTACCAGCATAACAAAGTCCTCTAATGCTAAAGGTACTACTGCTCAATGTTAGAAGTCTTAACAAGAAACTGTGCTCCCTGGAAGCTCTCCTCACCCTGGAGAATGCTGACATTTGTGCAGTTACAGAGATGTGGTTCAAGGCTGCAGAAAGCACCCCAGCAGTGTAAGGCTACAGTGCCTATCACACATTCAGACCACTCTCTGAAAAGGAAAAATGAGAGATGTTTCCATTTACATAAAAAAAAAATCACACTTCCAGAGTGGTCAAGCAGGCTGACTTGCTTGAGCTACTCCATGTCCAGCTGAACATAGGCAAAATCCCCCACCATATCATTGTTAGTTTCAAGTTCCTAACCATGAACCATGAAAATTACTCCACATACCTGAATTCACTAGAATCACTCACCATTTAGGCCAGCACACTACTCATGGGCAATTTTAAGCAACCCACCATAAATTGGGAAACATAAACAACGCATGCAGACACAGAGATTCCTGGACTTTGTCAATGAAATGCTCTGGAACAGCTGGTCTGCACTCCTGCTGTGGACTCAAATATCCTTGACATAGTACTCACAAACTTGGGGAAGCATTGCACCCCCCACCCTATCCACAACTTAATATCCTCATTGGTAAGCTTGGATCATAAATCAGTCTCCTTTGAAATAAATGTAATGATAGATCCCCAATCAAACATTAAAACCTTAAAGAACCTTTCCAAGGCAAATTCTCTTCTATTAAGTGATAGCATAGGTCATTTTAAAGCTCATCCTAACCCGAAAAACACAGAGACTTATGCAGAAGTATACATAAATGCCCTGTACAACCATTTAAACAATTGCATTGAGGCAGTACCTGACTGAACTAAACACAGGTCTAGCTGGAAAACAAGTTACACTGGTGGACCCCTGACATAAATATTCAACAGAATGAATAAATTGGTGGCTAGAAGCAAGTGGGGTGATGCACGGCAGAGAAAAAAAACCCTCATTAGTCTCAACAGGCAAATCAGGGAACTAGTAAAGTCTTAAAAAGCTAATTACCACTAAAATAGCCCCCCAAGCAAAGGATAACCATAAAGCATTTTTAGTTATGTCCAACATTTTAAGAGGAAACAGTCAACAATCTGCTTCGATGGCTGTAGATAGCGCTACCTATACTTAACCAGGACAAATAGCTCAAATATCAGCCCCTAGTCACCTCCAGTCATTCCCTATGAAATACCCACTATCATTTATTTGCCTGTTATCATAAAAGAACAGGTAATTACTGCACTTTCTAAAGATAGAAACACAGCATGCATCAATGAACCCTGATGGAGTCCTACGGTGCCTATTAAATAGCTTAAAACATGACAAAGTCTACATATTCAGATCTCTGGTTATCCACAGTCTGCAGACAGGCTTTGTCCTAACAGAGTGAAGGATGGAAGCAGTCATCTCTCTGCACAAGGGGTGACCATCAACGGACCCAAGAAACTATGACCCATAAGTCTGACTAGCCTCATATGCAAGGCTGTGGAAAGGATAGTCATGGACCTGCTTAACAACATAAAACATCTCCAGACTCTAGATCCAATCCAGTTCAGCTTTCTCAAGGATAAGTCCTGCCTTCTCAATCTGGTGGACTTCTTTGAGAAGGTCCCCAAGACCATGGATGAGGGTAAGACAGTGCATACTACATACTTTGACCTGGTCAAGGCATTTGACACAATCCCCATCTTGGGTATTATAGATAACTCAAAAACTGGACATAAACATCTAAGTCACCAGATGAATAGCCAAATAGCTCATGGATAGAACACATGTTGTTAGGGTGGGGGAATCCTCATCCAGCAAGATGTCAGATACGATTTGAGTACTACAGGGCTCAGTGATGACCCCCCCCCATCTAGGATGTATGTCTCAGATGTCAAAGCAAATGTAGATGGCCTTTGGCTGACCAAGTTTGCTGATGACTGCAAGGTGGGGGCAATCACTGACTCCCCAGACAATGTTGATATCCTACAGAATGGTCTGATGCAGACTAATGATTGGTGTCAGACACATGGCCTCAAGCTAAATGTGAAGAAATGCTTAATAATACACTTTGGGCAATCAAATACCCCTGCAAATTACAACATTGATAGCATCTCCCCAAGAGTGGACTCAGTGGTTAGAGATCTGGGTATTCAGATAGCAATCTTAACTTTGATCACCATGTGCCCATGGTTGTGAGGAAATCCATCTCTGTGGCTCAGCTTATAAGTAAGGCCATGGCATCCAGATCTAACAACGTCATAGTACTACTGTACTTGGCCCTCATTAGGCCAATAATTGAGTACTGTGCACCCTTTGGAATGTGCCTCGTTGGGCACCTGTAACAGTTGGAGCATCTTCACAGGTTTCTCACCAAAATAATACAGGGTATAACCAACATGTCATATTCAGACTGATTAAAAGCCCTATCACTGTGTCAGTTTCCTGCTGATTACTGAGGGGTGATCTGTGCCTGACCTACAAGGCAGTCTCTGACCCAGCCCTGATGGAAATGGTGCATATTCACAAAACTAATTATATGAGGGTTACCTTCTCCAAAGATCTAAACCTGATCTTTGACATGAATAGATCATGCTGGACAGACAGATATGTGTCCCAGAGATTGCCACTCCTCTGGAGTAGGCTTCCTATTTATATGAAGCAGAGCCCTTCCCTGACCATCTTCAAGTGCAATCTGGACCAATGGATGGGGAGTCACAAATTCACTCCTGGGGTGGCACCTATCTCACTTGCAGACAGAAGCAGTCTGTAAAAATTGTCATAACCCCACTTGCTGACCCTTGTTATCTTTCCTTTAGGAATAGAACTGGATAAAACTGGCTAGACTTCTAAAGCCTCTTGAGCAGTTAGCCTAGTATTCTCCTATGAACCTCGGACTCTATGAACACCTGATACCTAGGCCCTTTTTAGGAAACTTACACATCAAACAGTTCATATTAACAACTGCCTTGTCATAACTATCTGTCAAATGGAAAGGACACTTAGTAGATTTATATAATGTTTTTTATGTTCATACTTTATTGAGGAAACAAAACATTGTGGTTTTCACTAAAATAACTCATGTCAAAGAACTTTAAAGCCCAGTTTTTCATTTAAGCAAAGATAAAAATATTCAAAAAATCTTACCCTGTGATTATTAACTTTTGCAACATGCAGAACGATATTTACAAACAGAAAATACCCCCTGAAGAATCATGTATAGTTTAAAACAAAACAGGAAGAACCATCCTAGAAGAAGTAAAACAGCATTAAGGAATATGAAGCAATGGAAAGCCGCAGTCTCACATGAGGGCAGATATCATCAAGATGTTAGTTACCTCCAGGGAGAAATTGTTCCTGCAGATACTTATTGTAGTATGGAGAGAAAAGTGTATCTGATTTGATAGAAGAATGATCAGTGCCATGCTAGTGTACACTAACAAAGGGAATTTCACAATTGCAGACAGTACAAAGGTATCAGATTCATATCACAATGCATAAAAATACTGGAGAGGGTGACTGATGAACAAAGATGGGATATACACAGTGCAGATTCAGATCAGGATATAGTACAAATGAAACAGCATTTGCAATGAAACAGCTAGTGGAGAAGAAGTTGGAGTAGAGAAAAGAGCCCCACATTCCTGGACTTGTAGAAAGCATATTACATACCTCCCAACATCTTAGCACAAGAAATCTGGACAAAGTCGAACATAATGGGGGACAAAGGACCAAAAATAGGGACACATTTTAAATGTTGCTTGTTTAAACTTAGAAAGTTACTAGAATAACAAAATTTGTGTTAGCATGCATTTTCTGAAGGATGTGAAGTCTGAAACTCAAATGCCTGTCATTATTTAGTGACTTCAATCCTTAAATCATCTCAGTGATTTTTCAATAGAGGCATTTTTTTATGAGGAACAGAACAAAGATATGAGGCAAAAATCTGAACATTCCGCAAAAATCTGTACAGTTGAGAGGTGAGATTACAATGTCCCAAGAAACCTGAAATGGGGAGTTGTGTGATGGTTCAATGTCCCAGAAGCATTGGTATAATTACCGTAGACTATGTACAAGGCTCTGTAACAAGTAGGAACAGCGTTCAGACTCAAAAAGGGGTTCACAGTGGGACCAGGGGTGCATTACAGTTTAGTTTTGAGCCCATTCCTGTTCATACTGGTAATTGCATATATCAGAGGGGACAAATTAACAAAGCTGTTGCATGCAGATGATGTGGCACTAAAATCAGAGTCTGAAAAGAAACTCCATCAAATGATACGGGACTGAATGCAAAGATGAAGGCACATGAGATAAAACTCCATGCAGACAAGACAGTTATCACGGCAGTAAATGCGGAAATCAAAAAATCTGAAAAATGAGACAAAAAGAACTGGTTAATGGCTTCATATATATCAGGAAGTTATGGTTGGATGTCTGAAAGAGGAAGTTGGAGAAAAAAAATCAAAGGTTCTTCAGCCAACTAACACAAAACATCAGAGATAGCATATGAGAGAGTAATGCCAAAGAAGCTAATGAGTAAGTGTACAGAACAAGAGGGCGACCAGTTCTGTATAGCACTGAAATGTGCCAGCTGAGAAAGCATGATGTCCTGGAGAGAAAGTACCTGAGATGATTAGTAGGATACAGTTTGTGACAGATGAAGAAATGAGGACATCAGGGCAGAAACCACAATAGACCCAGCTGCACTGGCATCAAGGAAAATTGACTGCAGTAGTTTGGTCGCATGTTCAGTAAAGAAGAAGATGATGTGGTAAAGCAGATATATGAGAAACTGGAAGGAGTCAACAGGAGAAAGGAATGTCCAGCCAAGTGATGGATGGATGGACTGCATGAAAAAAAGATCTGCTACAGTCAGACATGACTGTCCAATGAGGAAGGAAGGTGTCTGAATCCAGAGATGTCATACAGTCAACATACACTGACTTCATGTGGAAACAGGAAAAAAGGAGTTGACGATGATGATGGATGTGATGGCAATGATGATTGGTGATGAAGAAGAATCAATGGACTTGCTTTACAAACATTCAGAGGACTCATGCCCAAAAAAAAGAATTAACAGCATAATAAACAAGATCAAAAAGCAAGCAAATGAAAATCATTTCACTGTATTACCATTACACCTTATTTTCTTTAGTGAAGTCTTCCTTTTAAATAACATTTTAAACCCCTTGAATAACCATTTTTGTTTTTAAAAACCCTTTTTTGTTTTTACAAGTATTTTATATCACCACAGTTATGCTCACACACCCACACACACATATATTTCAAAATATCTCAGAATTCTGATTGTGTGCTTCATGTATTGAGTGAGCAAGATCAGTAAGTGTATACATTTATAAGCTATTTAAGCAATAACTGATGACGTGTTGTGGTATATTGAAGACTTTCACATGGTGGGTGCGGTTTAATCATGAGGGTGAAGCCCAAGTGATTAAAAAAAGCCAACCGTGGGTAAATTTCAATATACCACAACCACGGAGTTGATTATTGCTATTATAAAATGACATTATTTAAGAAAAAACTACTTACTTTTCTTAACTAATGTTTTTGTATAATGCCTCTGTGCTGCCCTTCCACGTTTCTCTGGTATCCTGGAGCTTTTTCTGATGTACTGCGCATGCGTATGGGACTTGTGTTCCCATGCTTACACAGTACATCAGTGCTGTGCAAAGGATGCAACGCAGAAAGGAAGATCTCCTTTGCCATTTATTTATTTATTTATTGAAAACAAAAGAAAAAGAAAAAAGAAACCCGGAGACTTTTAACGAATGAGGGAGTGCTGGAACAGACAAAATAAAAGGATAATCAGGTAAGTTTCTGTAGTTTTGCAGAACGTACCTGATTATCTTTTTATTTTTGTCTGCACCATCTCCCTCATTCATTTGAGGTCTTCTTATTTTTTATTTTATAAAAATAAAGAAAGAAAAGTAAAACACTTATGAAATATACCGGTCCTTTTTCCATAGGTATATTCTTGGATTTACAACAGGCAGGCTGGTTGGGCTGACCAATCAGCATGATCGTTTTTGAATATTAACGACCAGTCATTGTATAATTCAATTTCCATCACCACCTATTCCCATTTGTTTAGTTTATCCAAATGGCCATATTTGTGTGAGATTTTTTGTCTTTCTTATGTTAGCAAGAATAGTAATATTTAATCATTATATTAAGAGCTTCTCGCATACGTGTGACAATTTTCTTTTTCCTTAGCAAATTACCAGAAACAGTAAATACAAACATTTTAATAATCTTAAGAAAGGCAAAACGAGGTAAAAAGTCCAAAACCAATAAAAACAGTGTATACCACGTTCAGCGAAGCAATAAAGCCACAAAAGAAGAACTTAGGCAGACGAACGTTTATTAACACCAACGAGTAAATAATATATCTTATTTCGTGGCTTTATTGCTTCGCTGAACATGGTATACACAAACATTTTAATGCATTGTAAACAGACATAGTAGGCACTTACTATATGATACGGTGAGGTGCTTAAAATTATGTGCTTCATTGTTATTTGAAAATGCTTTACAGCTTACATTTCTGACTTCTGGAAGACCTGCAATGTGTTTATGTATGTCAGTGTGAAGTTATTGTTAAATCCCTTAATACTTCCTGTTTGGAAAAAAAACAGTTAAATACAACAGAAAAGGGGTGTGCATTTCTGAGATCCAGATATGTTTTTACCCTGTTCTTGATGCAATAGTCAAGCTTCCTTCAGTCTTTCCTCAGCAAACACCCATTTCTGCTGAGTGATTTCATCTTATGTTACCTTAATTCTTAACTGTCATATTGGCACTATATGAAATGTAAGCAAATGTTATCTTAGGGTTTCATTCCCTCCTGTCACCTTTTCCTTCAGTTATACTGCTTTTATGGTCAGTGTCTGCTTAAGATAACTTCTGTTTTGAAAACCATTATTTTGTGTATGTATGCACATATTAAAATGCCATATAAACCATGAGATACAGTGTTAAAGTAACTGTACTTAACAGATTAATATATTAAGGAAGTAAAAGAGCACTGATACATTTTATTTGCTGTTGTTAGTGCAGATGTCAGGATTTTATTTTGCGGGAGTGCACTCATACTTTTGTGCTAGCTTGGCTAAGAATAAAGCAATAACTCTTTATGTCTTATGAAGCAATATTTCTCTGCATTTTAATGAAGCAATATCTCTTTGAGACTTGGACAGCCTTATGCTTGCCAGTGGTGCTTCAGTTTCAGTTGTCACAATGCGCTGTGCTGATCAAGACCTGAAAATATCTTCCATTATGGAAAAATGAAAAATCCCTGTGTTTTGTTTTTAGGGAAATATACAGTGTGCTGTTGAGTTATGTATTTCCTGGTTAAAAATATAGTTCATTATTAAGACTTCCAAATTGATACAATAAGTACTGTAGCCAAGGGTTGCTTGAGATACTCCTCTACTGGACTGGAGCCATCATGAATGTAAAGTAGAAAAAAAATCCTATTTTTTTTTTTTTTTAGTATTATTTTCCTTTGTTTCAAAATAGTTAAATCTCCAGCCTCTATGTCTATGCATCAGAGTGAATAATGTGGTTATACCTTATTACATGCTTACTGACATTTTGGGAGTGCAGGAATGACCTTTTTACGGTAGATGTTTTGGCTAGTAGAATAAGAAGTGAACTACCTTTCTGATTCATTCAGACTGCATTAGGTGACTTGTGTATGAGACAGCCTGAGTCAGTAGTGACAAATGTAGACTGAGTTGTGGTTGGGACTGCAACAATGGAAGAACATTTTTAATTAATATTAATTGTAATATGCATGCCACTTCCAGCTGGTAAGTGTGTGTGTGTGTGTGTGTGTGTGTGTGTGTGTGTGTGTGTGTGTGTGTGTGTGTGTGTGTGTGTGTTTCCATTCATCTATGCATGCCTTTAGCACTCCACCAAAACAAATTCTATTTAGGATTTCATTCAAAGGTAAATGTTCAGTCCTTAAAACTAAAAAACTTTCTGTTTTCAGGACATAATATACAAGCTCATAACCCATAGACCCTTCTGACTTAAAATCACAATACACGGCCAAAAAAGAGATCACTTTTATGCAACAGGCATGGAGAATATGCTATGCCATCTTAACTTCGTAGGTTCATAGTTTCATAGGTAGGTACTATGCTATCGGCCCATGGGCCTACGTAAGCCTAGCCAGCAAGGTTCCATAGCTTACGCCACCCAAGAAAGTTATTTTCCTGTGCCACTGTCCAGCAGAGACGCAGAAGTGATCCCCGGGGTGCATTTCCTATTTCCCATCCACTCATCAAGATTTTTCTTGAAGAGTGCTAATGAAGAACTTTGCTTGACATAGATGGGTAGCTTGTTCCAGAGTATAGGAAGTCTCTGGGACAAGAATCTATCCCTCCAGTGTGTCCTGTTTATTCTGGTGACAAGGTTTAGGTCCCTAGAGAGTGTAGCTCGGAGGGATTGGGATTTCTTTAGGTGTAGCATGTCCAGCAGCTCTGGGTTTGACATAGCTTTATATGTTAGGCAGAGATCACCTCAGAGTAGGCAATATGCTACAGAGTAAAGTTGGAGTTTTTTGAGGCGGTCAGTGTAGGGCATTTGTTTGAGGCCAGTAATCCTCTCTGTGAGGTACTTTTGTGGCCTTTCCAGCTGCTGCAGATGTCTTGTGAGGTACATTCCAAAAGGGGCATTGTACTCTATAATGGGTCTAATGAGTGACGAGTAGAGGGGAACAATGACCTCTTTTTTCCTGGAGGAGAACACTTTTATGATGAGGTGTGCCATGTAGAAGGACTTCCTGACTACTGTGGTGATGTGACTATCAAAGGAGAGACTACTGTCCACCTGGGTCCCAAGGCCTCTTATCATGCATTCGGTGTTAAGTAGATTGCTGCCTATGTGGTAGTTCATGGGTACAGAGTTTTTACCAAAGGGGATGACACTGCAATTTTTGGCATTGAGCTTGAGGCCATGGCTCTGACACCAGGCATCTGTCTCAGTGAGGCCCGTCTGTAGCATGTCCACATCATTTGGGGACTTGACTATGGCTCCTAGTTTGCAGTTATCTGCAAACTTCATTAGCCAGAGGCCTTCTGTGTTAACCTGTACTTCAGAGAAGTAGATACCAAACAGGAGAGGTCCCAGGATGGAACCCTGTGGTACTCCACTTGTCGCAGCTTTGAGGTCAGATTTGGAGTCTGCAACTTTTACAGTGTGGGTTCTGTCAGTGAGCCAGTTGGCAACCCATCTTGTGACGTAGGGGATTTATACCTAGTTTAGTGAGTTTAGCTATAATTCCAGAATGGGGGATGGTGTTGAAAGCCTTGGTGAGGTCAAGATAGGCTGTGTGAACCACCTTACCCTCATCCATGGCTTTGGTGACTGCCTCAAAGAAGTCAATCAGGTTCAGGAGGCATGATCTGCCTTTCATAAACCCAAACTGGGTGGGATCCAGAGTTTGGAGGTTATCATAAAACGATATCTGAGTGGTTTAGGGACCACAATTTTCTTAGAAGAATTTCATTTGTATTTTTCAATTGTGGCAAACCTTCTAGTCATAGACTATAAATTTATTGAATGATGATGGACAGACTGTAAGGCACCTCTTCAGTATGTATTTCAGTGTTAGGGTCCACAAGGAAAATTGGCTTTGGCATATTGTTTTAAATGAAATAATTGCAGATTTGTCCTCCTGGCCTGTTTTTTAGTCGCCATTTCCTTCCTTTAGCAATTGAGTTTAGGGCAGGAAAAATCTGATTTGGACTCAAAATCCAATATTGTAGCCATTGCTTTTGTATTTATTGAAGTGATCCCGGTCAGACATCGGATGTGTACACAATCATATAAGTGTCTGTAGTTGATATTTAAACCTTTGTGTGTATGTGTGTATGTGTGTGTGTGTGTGTGTGTGTGTGTGTGTGTGTGTGTGTGTGTGTGTGTGTGCACGCTCACAAGCGCACGTGTGCATGTGCGCATGTAGGAGGGACAAAATATGTTACTATGACCAAGGCAATTATTATTATTTTTTATTGTGAATAACTGAGGTGCAGAAAGCCACCAAAGTGGCTATAATTGCTGGGTATGTGGACTATCTGTGGAGGCAAGTGAATCATTCTGGTATCATTTGCTGAAGTTAACTGTGATTATTCTAGGTTTTCAAGACTAATGCATATTCCTGTGATGTTAGTTAGAATACAATATAGTTGTTACTATTTGTGTGAAGCCAAGTTGAGCTGCATTATTGTGATTATATAGTTTAACACAATTAGACATACGAGGTATGCACAATCAAGAAAGTTGCTATAATTATTGGGTATAGGGTATGCAAATGGATGGTAGTAATTTTCCATGCTGTCATCTGTTCAGTTACTCTTTATTCTGTATTTGCAGAGTTAATGTGAATATGCTTGAAGACAGAATACTCTGCTGTGGTTAATGTTTGTGTGAAACAAAGCTTAAAAGCATTATGGTGGCCATTTTATCACATTCAGATATCTGAAGTGTGAACAGTGAATAAAGAGGTTATAACTGCCTTATAGGGGAGCTTTCTGTAGTATGCAGAGACTGACCCTGCTGCAATTTGCTTAGGTTAAGAAGTAATTATTCTGACTTTTTAGGACTAATGGGAATCTGTGTGCAGAAGATTGGAATACTTTACTGTGGTTACTGTTCATGTAAAGCAAATTTAAACTGCATTAATGTGGCCATTATTTTATCACAATAAGATACATGAGATGAGCACAGTGATGAAAGTGTCTATATTTGCAGAGTGTGGGGGATGTCTCTGGATGCCTGCTATATTTGTTCAAATAAGCAGTCATTAGTCTGGATTTGCAGGACAAATGTGAATTTGTATAAAATTACTTGGAATGTTTTAGTGTGGATATTATTCATGATAAAGAAACTGAAATACATTTTTGTGGCCAATGTTTTTATTACAGTTGGCATCACAGATATAAAGACTCAATGACATGACTAACTGTTGGATACTGGTGCAGTCTGTTGACTAGAGTTACTGACCATTTTGTCATAAGTTCAAGATAAATAATTACTCTGGCTTTGCAGGCCTGGTGTAAATATAGTCTCCTCTTAAATGTCTATATGCAGCACTGTATACGTTCAGATATTTTAGTCTTTCATAATAATTTAAAATTTCTCATCCATGGATGTCATTGATATATTTCCACTGTACTTTTTCCTGTTTACTCGTGCTTTTATTCTTACAAGGTTACCATATTGCTATTCCATACTCAAGTTTGGGTCTACTATAACTAACAAACAATGGCTTCATCATTTCTAATTTCCTAGACTTTATAAATATTTTTTATATAACATATACTTCTATAACTATCATTAACCAGTTGGTTGATATGATTAGAAAAAATCAAAGATGGATCTACTCATATATCCAGGTTTTTAAAAGAATCTGCGGTTTCAATTATTGTGTGTTGGACCAAGTATTCACCTTTCAATTTATGTTTCCCAAATTTCATATGCTTAGTTTTTGATGTATTTATCAGCATAATATTATTCTGTGTGCAACTTGGAGTACTTTATTGTGGCTAATGCTTGTGTGAACAAAGTTGAAATAGATTACTGTGGTCATTATTTTCATTACAATCAGGCATCTGAGCTGTACATGTCAACAATGTGCGTACAACTGATAGATATGGGGATGTCTGTAGATGATAGTGCATTGACCCTGCTATCATTATTTTGACTGCAGGACAAATGTCTATTTGTGTGATGTTTGGTGAAATGTACTATGACTGCTGTTTGTAAGAAACAATATGTAAATATGTTATTGTGGCCATACGATTCTAACCAGACAGCTGCGGAGTGCATAGTCAATAAAATGGTTATAATTCTTGAATAGGTTCTCCATTATGATTCCTAAATAGATGCTCTGTTTTGTTATACTGAATATTTTTCTTTGTAAATTTGTAAGACAATGGTTCTGTCTAGCAAATAAAATGTGACTCTCCACTGGTTTTCCTACTTATCCAACTTATTATTATATTAATGTATGGCTCTAAGTTGGTTTTCCAGACTGTGAGTAAACTTGCTGAGAGCAGTAGTGGTTGTTTGGGAGCAAGCTGTAATTTGCTGCTGCTCCTTAGGGGTTAAATTATTGGCTGAAAATTTAATTAGTTTCTCATAGGTTCATTCACTTTTTACACTCAACAGTGGGTTTCAGTACCGTGTGCAGCAATGAACAACAGTATACTTGTAAGACAGCTTTCACACACGTTGTCTCGAAAGAACCTTAGAAATATCCTCCTCCAATGTATAACTGTATAAATCACATAGTTAAGCAGTGGTGCATCATTTCATGTCAAAGACAATCTCATGTTCAGTCTAAACTCTTTTTATACCTATCCGGTGTGGTGCTCAAACAAAATATTCTCTAGCCACACTTACTAGAATACCTCAAATCAATATTTTAACTATGACCTGACATTGTCTCTCTCAAAAGTTACATCTATAGTAGCTAGTCTTGAGCTAAGAGGCATGTTAAACTTTTTGTAGAGAATTCAAATGCTCTTCCAGGCAGACAACACTCCACCATATCACGTTCAAGCCTTTTAAGCGCTGTCTTCCTTAAGCCACATTAGTAAGCATATGGAGTCACTTATTTACAGTTTCCACCATCTGTGTAACTAACTTGATTGAAATATTTATTCTGAGACAATGCTGTAATTGTTTTATGTTTTCTCACAACCACCTGTTAGTTAATCTGACACACATGATAAATGTAGTTATACAATGTTATTGGTGGCAAAGGACTGAGAAAATGCCACTACAAACAAGCAGGTTGTTAGTATCACATGACACCACACTAAACCAGGCAGATATAGTGCTGACCAAATGCATAGAAGTACGTAAGCTAAGGTTCTTAAAAGTAACTACCTAAATCACAAAGGCTTCTTAAATATATATATACTCTGCAACCTATATCATAAATACACAACACAGACAGCACCCACCGTGAAAAATACATGAAAGACCCACACTGATTAATTTCAAAATCCCATAAGGCATATACTTCCACAGTTCAACATCCTTGTCATAGGTGACTACATAGTTAGACATACCAATACATGATTTACCAGGCTGTGTATAGAGAAGATCATATTAAGTTGGCTATCATGTGTTAGGATTCACTATATCACTCATGCACTTAAGTCCTTTAATGACATGTACACATATGACACAGTCATAGTATACATGGAGTAAATGACTTGGGATATGCCTCCCAGGACCATATGAAGAAGGACCTGATGGAGTGATGGAGAGAATATATGTCTGAGGCAAGTATGAACCTAATATTGAGAAGGATTCTACCATCACCAAGAATTATGCTGCGATATTGACAAAAAAATACTGACGTCAACAACAGGTTTAGCTTCTCATGTCATTCAAAAAAGGTATAATGTATATCTGCCTGGGTGGTGATGGTAGACAGCACTAACTGCTTTTCCAGATATGGTCTGCACCTATCCCTCCAACGCTTTCACGCATATGGGCTAAATCCTTGTCTATCACTTTAGTGCCTTTTTGTAGGTAACATCAGTCTTTTAAAGCTTCCAGCATAACAAAACAGAATCCAGATAACCTAATGATATTGCTGGTCAATGGTAAGAGCCTTAACAAAAAATGTTGCTCCCTACAGAGACTTATTACCTTGGAAAACATTGATATATGCTTTGTCACAGAGACCAGGTTCAAGGCTAATGACAGCACTCTATCAATGCAAGGCTTCACATCGTTTACCATGTGTTCAGCCCTTCATATTTGATGAAGGCACTTAAGGTGGTGGTGCCTCCAAATTGTTAAAAACAAAACTCACCTCCAAATATGTTAAACAAGATAAAACCCTAGAATTCATCCACATCAAATTTACTGTTAATAAACCACTTATCACATCATAGATAACTATAAGACCTTCTCTATGTCCCAGTCATCCCATACATCCTAACTAACTAGCATAGACTCCCTATGCATTAAGCCAAACACTATTTTTATAGGAAACTTCAACTACCCTGTATTAATTGGGAAACTTCTACAGCCTCTAACATGCATGCACATACATTTCTAGACTTCATCAATACAAACTATGACCAGTTATCTGCACCTCAACCAGAGGTGATAAAATCCTAGATGGTATCCTTACCAATGTGGAATGGCTTTGCTCTCTACCAATTCTTACTTCCTCTTGGGTTGAATCAGAGCACAAATCTGTCACATTCCCAATACGAATAACGTAGGAGGCATCTTCTAATACTTTGGTATTCAGAGGTTATGGTAAGGCTAATCTACTAAACCTGAGTGATGACCTGGCCAAATTAAAAATTCCCTTCAGACTTGATGTCAGCACTGCATATTCCAAAACTTTTGCCTCCAAATTCTGTGCACATGTAAATAGCTGAATAGACAATTCTAACCCCATCCAAAGTAAATAAAATGCATAATTTCAGAATACATTTCTGTTTTTGGAACCTAAATATAAACAGTCTATAATAACAGAAAAAAATCACACTGCATGTAAACATAAAAGTAACTCAAGATGATAAAAACACTCTTACTATGAAGCCTGATCAAATCAAACAAGGCCAGCTATGAGTTAAATATAGGCACTCAGGTTAAGGATAACAATAAACACTTCTTTAACTTTCTTAGCAACCTTAGAAACAATGTCCTTTGCTGTGCAGGAATGAGAGTAAATTACATAATAAACTCAGATCTCCAACCTGAATCAAATTCTTCCTTCTTTTCTACCCGTACTATCAACTACACTGTCACATGATTTGATATATATATATATATATATATATATATATATATATATATATATATATATATATATATATATATATATATATTTCCTAGTATCCAATTTATTTTTTACATGTTTTGTCACTTTTCCTCTAACAAGAATCATGTCCAGTTTATTGAGGTGTAGTAGACAATTTCTGCTGAAGATGTACTGCTTTTGTGCTGGGTAACTTTCTCAGAAGATTTCTTTCCACCCTCACACTTTCATCTTTTCTTTCATAGCCCTACTTATCCTATGACTAAACCTTTTTTTCCTCCCAAATATTCTGTATCTTTCTGCTTCCAGGGTTACATTGAAGTCTTCCCTATAACTTTGCCACCTCCTCTCTTCGTTTGCTCCTAAGCCTCATAGAAGGTGCTGAAGAAATCCCCTACACCCCATTTGGTGTATATATATATATATATATATATATATATATATATATATATATATATATATTTCTGATATTCCACTTACTTCCATTTACAGTAGAGAGTTGGTTATCTGAATATCGATTATCAGAAACATCAATTATCCAAAAGCAGCCTTCCAAAGATTTTTGGGAAGGAAAAATCATAAAGTCTGAATATGAACATTATATGTATTCGCTTCTGCGTGTTTTTGGAGCTTGTAGCCAGCTCATGTGTGAAAAATATTCTTTATTTCCACTGGAATTACTGAATGGTTGAAAAAAACATGCAGAAAAAACAAGACATTTACAGTTTTTTATCCAGTTCAATGTATGTTTGATTATCCAGACAGTTTGATTATCCAAAATACCGTAGGTCCCAGTTAGTTCGGAAAATCAACTCTCTACTGTATTTTCACTTGTCATATGAATCACAGTCCCTCTCCACTTCTTTAATATCTCTGACAATTTTAATCCTTTCCTGAAAATAATTGCAATAAGCCTTATACACCTCCCTCTGTACTATCACATTCTCCTTTCAGATATTCAAGGTTGATTTTCTTATACCTTTCCCTTACATTTAGCCTTCCTTTTGTAGCAGAATAATATTCCCTACCTTTTTATCTCTTTCATGCCCTTTCTTTCATTTTTATCGGTGAGATAATCCCTATATTCCATGTAACTATCTCTGCACCATTCCTTGCTGTATGCTTTCCCTTTTCCTGGACTCCCCCTTTGCAGCCATTGAATAACAACCCCTGGGTTTTCCCCACAGTGCTGAACCAGTGTTTCTTTAATTTTCACCTACACTTGGTCCTATCCTTCCACAAATAGATTGTGGAGTGTCATTTGGCATTTTGCTGTGTGAATGTTTCCAGACTTTAATCCTTTTTATTATGTCTCCCAGGATCCATTTTCTCTGCATCCATTATTTTCTTCCTAGTTTGTCTCTTTTGGTCTAATATATTTGGGAATAACCTATGACTTGACGTCTACATTTTTTTTTTTTATTTTCATTTTTGATTTGATTCAACCACTTGAGTTAGCCCCATTCTTTCCCTCTATAATAAGGTTTTAATGTACTGTGTCAAGGGATATGCTGTAACTTGCATTTTTCTGATTCTAATATAAGTGTTATCAGTTCTATATCATCTTCTCCTGCTGGTCCAGCTTTACCATTTTTTGATTGCCTCTTTTAGTTTTCCTCCACATCCTGCTCTTTCTCCATATGTCTTCCTGATTACTTTCTGGAGCAATCCTCCTTCAATTGATCTAATTTCATTAACCCCTCTTCTGTCCAGGACTGGGCATCTGATATATGAGACAGGCAGCCACCCAACCTGCACAGCTTAGAGCTTCATGTTTATTTGCTTGTCCACCTGCATTGCCAGGGCTACCCGCCCTTTCAGTAAATACAAAATCTGCCATATTTCTCTAGCATGGATTACTTCTGTTTTCATTCATGTTATTGCCCTTTAGTGTTAGCTTCTCTCCACCTTCCACAATACTGTTGTTATGCTTCTGTCATGCCTTTTCATCTCGTATCTTCTTTCCTGCAGGTGCTTCTAAATAATTTGCATTCTTGGCTTCTCTGTGCTCTTCAGTAATCTGTATCTTCACAGTTTTGTTTGCCATCCCATCTGTTGTGGGATATTTAAAAGTAGGCTGCAAACAATTGCTGGCATTCACCTATCACCTATTCTGCCATGAAATACTGGACATATGCCTAAGAGAAAAACGCTAGTTTCTTTCCAAACATTGTACTAAAATATGGCTGGGTAGTTTATCCACACAACATCCTCTACAACTTTTAGTGCTGCTATGTGTTTGGCCATTGTGTCCTTTGAGTACACTGTGAGTCAGAAAAGTATTCCAGCAGTAAACAACTGGAACTTCTAAATGGAAAAGTAAAAATAAAATCTGAACAGATTCTTTCCTTAGAGGAAACCGTAACTGACCTAGATACTAGAGTGACAGAAAATGAATATCACAATGAATTTCTTCTGAAACAAAACACTAGGCTGATTGAGAAACTGGAAGACCTTGAAAGTAGATCAAGGAGGAATAACATAAGAATATATGGAATTCCTGAGAAAGAAGAGGGTGATAACATGATTCAATTCCTCAAGTGGTTTTCATCAGCACTAAACATGCCTGAATCCCTCTCTTTTGAAATTGAGAGGGCTCATTGGTCCCTAGCAAATCCAACTTTGTCTCTGAGTTCATCTAACCCCAGGTCGATAATAGTTAAATTTCTTTCCTCACAAGATAAGGACTTAGTGCGGAAATCAGCTTGGACTAATTCCTCTATCAAGATGGGTGAAAAAGTTATTCGTTTTCACAATGACTACACCTCTACAGTCATATCCAGAAGAAAGGAGTGTGTTTCTCTAGTTAAGTCCTTGAAAAAAAGCCAATATTAAAGCTCAAATTCTTTATCCTGCAAGAATAAAACTCACCTTGCCAGAAGGAGTGAAGATCTTTGATTCCCAACAAGAAGCAGTAGAATTTATCCAAAAGAAGAAGATACTGTCAGACTTACAAGAAATGGAATGGTCATCCCAGAGTCTGAAGAGACAGGCAACAAAAAATGGATGGTCTGTGAAGGAAGGAGCAAACAAAACTAAGAAACTAAAGGACAAATTAATAAATTCCTTCTAATTTTAAATGCTTTGTTTTATGAATCATAATATATTTGATTCTGGAAAATCTCTATACTCTAAGGTAATGTGAATCATTTTTATTATTAACTTTCTCTTTTCCTTTCTATATCTACTTTTTCTAATTACATATAGTACTAAGTATTTAAATAACATTGGGCCGGATTCACGAAGGCTTGCACAGAGTCTGAGAGTAGAGTAGGACTCCAGCAAGCCAACATGTCTGCTGAGCGATCCAGGAACAGCCGGTAGGGGCGTGCAAGAGAGCTCCTAAAATGACTCTTGCACGGACAGGGTTAATTTATGCAAATTATCTCATTTGCTGCTGAAAGCTATGCAAATGAGGTAAATTTGTGATCCAGGAAGCACTAACCTGTCTGAATAAGAGTAGTGTTATTTGCAGAAATGTACTCGGTTGGCAACTGAGTACTGTTCTGCAAAAAGCAAAATGGAGCTATGACAGCTCCAAATAAAGGATGCATCCAGTTGAGGAAGCATGCCAATGGCCAAATATATGGCCATTGGCATTTTTATCCATTGCAAAATAATAAAAACAAAATTTTTTTCCTTGATCTCCAGTGTTTAAGCGTAGCGCAGCGCCGTGCAAACATGTGGCGCTCTAAAAAGCCTAAAAACAAAAAATAAAAGCCACAAATAGGTATTCTATTCAAAATATTCATCTGCCATGCAGATGAATGGCAGACTGAAGACAACATGGCAACTGAGTAGTGGTCGCTAAGGGGGGAAGTTCAGTCTGAGAGATGTAACCAAGCATTAGTAGGCAATCCTATGCAAATGAGTATAAGGATAGTGAATCCCAAATTTCCCTGCCATGTAAACCATGTCCGTAGAGTGTAAGAGTAGGATTAGGGGAGTAACAGAGTAGAAAATAGGTGACATCATGAGGGGGCATGTATCAAAAAGACTGTAAGCTTATTGGAGCAGAGTGGCATGTGTTTGCTATGAGGTACACAGGACTGGAAGAGGCGTGTCTACAGTTGTCTAAATTGAAACCCAGAAATTGAAGGTGTGCGCCGTGGCTATCACTGAAGTTTCTTGCAAAGCTGCTTACACTGTATGCGAGCGTGTGAGTGCCTGTAAACTGGTCTAAGCCTGTGTGCGCGTGTGTGCCCCAGTGTAAGCCTGTGTAATGCTGTCTAAGCATGTATGCACAACTGTGCACCCGTCTAAGCCCGTGTAAGCCTGTGTAAGGCTGTGTGCGCGTGTGTGTGCTCATGTCCGCGTGTTTGCACTTGTTTGCGCGGCGCTGCCCCCTGTGGAAACAGAAATGGGAAAAGGAAGGAAAGGAAGTAGTAGGAAGTTAACCAAGGAGAACTAGCAGACCTGCCAGGTGAAATCAATCAGAATCAGCCAATTACACAGGCAGTACACTAGCCTAGCTCAGCCCAGCACTTAAAACTCTGCAAACAACATTCCCCCTTGTTTTTTTCAGAAACACTGCAACACTGCAGTCTACAAAGAGAAGTGAAAACTTAAAAAGCTTAAATGAGACAAAAGAATGTTAGGGGCTGCCTTTGCTATTATAAGGCGACATGTGCAAGATGCTGAGGGTGGTGCCATTGTGAATGTGGCTGAGCAATCCACAGTGAGGAGACGGAGAAGAGTGTACAGACCCAGGGTAACCTACCACAGGCTACATGAACTGGAGATAGTGGAGCGCTATAGAGTGGACAGAGAGCTCCTGCAGCAAATTGTTGAGCTGTGCAGGCCACGCCTCACACACAAAACCAACAGAGGGGACCCATCCCAGTGGAAACCAAGGTATATGTTAGCCTAAGAATACTAGCAACATGTACCTTCCAGAGACCAACTGGTGATATGATGGGGATTTCACAGGCATCAACATCCAGGGTACTGCACCAGTTCCTGAATGCCACATCAGCACATGTCAGGGATCTGGTATATTTCCCCAATTCCCGTGAGGTATTGGCCAGCAACATGCGTCTCTTCCATCAAATAGCGGAATATGCTGAGGTAGTGGGTGCAATTGACTGTACGCACATACACATCAAAGCACCAGCCTGTGAGCGGGGTAGGGCCTACATCAACCACAAGGGCTTTCACTCCATCGACTGCCAGGTTGTGTGTGATGCCCAGGGCATAATACTGAATGTGTGTGCTGGCTGACCTGGAAGCTGCCACGATTCCCATATCTGGCATCTGTCGCAGCTCTACCAGACATTTGCCAATGGGGACATCCCTGATGGTCACTTACTGTGGGATGCTGGATACGCACTGGAGCCGTGGCAGATGACACCCATCAGAAATTCACACACACCTGAACAAGAACACCATAGTGAGGCACATGCACAAACACAAAATGTAATAGAGCGTGTGTTTGGGATGCTCAAATCATGGTTCCGTTGCCTATATACATCTGGTGGAGCCTTGCAGTACTCACCATCTACATGTACCCAAATTCTCATGATATGTGCCATGCTACACAATATGATCCTGCGAAAACAGCTGCAGCAGGAACAGCATGGGGCAGGGCCAAACAGCCCGCCACCATTGCCAAGGCCTGCACAGGCACAGCGTGACTCGGAGGAGGAATAACCTGAGCCTGCCTCAGTAGGCAGAAGGAGGCATGCCCAGTATGCCTTGACCTTGGCAAAGAGGCAACTCATAGCCCATACACTGGCTCAGTAGGAACCCTGGAAAGATACCTCTCTCTGACTCGCACAAAAAATAAAAGGGATGTCTAACTTGACACTACCTGTTTTCAAACATGTATAGGGAGTGTACTAAGTGCATCCAACATAGGCAGCCCTGCAGCACCACCTGAGGCATGATTGCCATGTTTTAAGCAATATAAAGCAGTACTAAGCAGCCTTTACCAATATCTAGTATATGTCCACAAAATTGCTCATGCCACCTAGCTCAATGTCGGGCAACATTGGGCAAGGTTGGCCAAAGTTGAGCAAAGTCAGTTAAACATGCTCATATCTGCTGTATAGTTCTTTAAGCAGTCTGGTCTGCCCAGCATGGCAATAAAAAGCAATGACAGGGCTCGAACCCAGGATACTGTGCACTATAGTCACAGTACTGAACCACTAAGCCATGATAGCATTTCAGTGGCACAGACACAGCAGGACAATTGTACACTAATGCAAACACAAAGAAATGCAGTATCATGCCCATAAAGAGGCAAATGGGTAACCTCCCCCACACACCTATGCAGACCGAGCACATCTGGCTAGGTGGTGTGATGTGGGTTGTGTAGGCTATGAAGTCGCAGTGTAATATACATGACATTGGATGCCAACATCTGTAGTACAGTAGTATGTCTCAAGCCACTACGATAGGCAATAGTACAGACTGAAATAGTGTCCTGTACATAGCAATGCAGGCATAGCAAATGTGTATAAGTGTCAGTTGAAACCCACATCCTATGTACACCCACAGTAACAATCAGGTGTGCCCCCAGGTAGAAATGTACAAAGAATAACTGTCCCCCCTGTATGTAGAAATGTTGGTAAGTCTATGCAAAGTGTTGCATGGAAGCCCTTGTTGATCTATGACACAAAGGTGAGCCCTGCTGTAAAAATACAACTTGATTTTCCATGCACGTATATTATAAATGTCTATATTGGGTATGCTCACACACTCCAACAAATGTAGTGGATTCCAGTCAGCATCACACTGAAAGGTCATACTAGGCATGCTCACACACTTAAAGAAATGAACCAAATGTCAGGCAGCAACATACTGAAAGGTCATACTGGGCATGCTCACACACTTAGGCTAAATACGGATGTGATAATCAGGGATCTATGGACAAATGTGGATAGTCATCTCTACTTCCAGAAACACATTGACAAAGTGGTTGGAAAATCATGCTATGTGTTCACACAAACTGCCAAGGTCTGTGCATGTAGGTCAAAGGAGGTTCCCACTACTCAGCAGTCAACAGACCTGTCAGAGAGTACCATAACACACTTGCGATGAATCTGACTAGGCACGTTCAGCAGCTTGAAAGACCAATGAAGTACCTTAACAAGAGGATTACTGGCCTCAAATAGTCACCCCATGCAACAAGACTGAATGTAACCCAATCTGTACTCTGTGGCATACTGTCTACTCAGGAGATCTCTTCCCAACAGACAGGTTCATGTCATGGTTATACTCAGATTTGTTCAGAGTTACAGCTCAATGGCAGTAAATGTACAGAGCCAACTGATATTGCCAACATCCTGGCAGATAGGATCACTGTTAACTGTACCCCCCTCTCACCCATGAAAGAGCACATCTCTATAATGGAAGACTGCAAAGTTGCTGTCATCATGGCTGCACAGGTAATAAACACTCTCCAAAGCCAGTATCACAGCAGCCATGGGACCAGATACTTTCCCAGGCTGTGTAGTATCTACTTCCCTGAAGTAAATGTTAACATGGCAGGTCTGTGGCTGCTGAATTTTCCAGAGGAATGCAAACCAGTAGCCAGAATGGTAAACACAAACGATGTGGACATCCTACAAAAGGGCCTCACTAGGACAGATGGCTGTTGTCAAAGCCATGGCCTCTAGCTCAATGCCAAAAGGTGCATTGTCATCCACTATGTTAAAAACTCTGTAGCCAAGAACTACAACACAGGTGGTAGTATACTTCACACTGAAAGTGTGACAAAAGACCTTGGGTCACAGGTGGACAGTGGATACAACTGTGATAATCACATTCCCACAGTAGTCAGGAAACCCTCCCATGTGGCACACCTCATCACGAAATGCGTCTCATGCAGAATGGAAAAGGACAATGTTCCCCTCCACTCATCACTCAGTAGAACTATAGTAGAGTATAACACCACTGTTGCTATGTACCTCACAAGACAACTACAACAACTGGAAAGCCAGCAGCAATACCACACAAAGAGCATTAGCGGCCTGAATTACATGCCATATACAGACCATCTCAAAATGCTCCATATGTACTCCCTTGCATATCGCCTACTCAGAGGTGTTCACTGCCTAACATACAAAGCTATGTCAAACACAGAGCTGTTGGATATGGCCCACGTAAAACACTCACAATCCCTCTGACCTGTGGACCCAAAACCACAAGTGAAATACAAAAGGAAGGGGTGTACCCATTTACCCTATGGATACCCACACCTTCAGGTTAGTGGCGCAGCATGAGGCCTTGGAGACCATGCAATTGCAACTAACATTGGTCAAAGCTGGCCATCAGATTGTAGCATGCTACAGATCATGTACCTTGTCTCAGGAACCTCACTCAGTATTCCGGAGAACAGTGGAAAGTGGAAAGGTCCTATCAAACACCATTATATGAGGAGATTACAACTACCCAAACAGTGAGTAGTGGAATTACTTGTGTACAACATCCTTCACCCAATGTTTCCTAAAGTTAAAAATCCCTAACACCCTGGAACAGCTGGTCACCATGCACACTAGAGGTGACAACATACTGGACATGATCATCACCAACATGGTGTACCAGTGTTCCACTACAGAGATAAACCCCTCGCTGGTAATATCAGATCATGAAATAATCACACTGGACATCCACATCCAGCCCCCCCCACCCAGTCAATGAAACCACTGTGAAGACATTTGCAAAATCAAACTGCACACTACCCAAGACCAAAGTGGAGTGTTCCAAAGTCCTATTGCTATAGGATAATGGTATACAATCTGCAGAATCATTTACAAGTGCATCCTATGAGCATCTACAGGGATGCATGGAATGAGACATCAGAAATAAAACCAAGATACACACCTCCAAAAATAGGACAACAATCAGGTGGTTGTTGCCCATAAATAAGCTAGACAACAGAAGGAGGAAACAAACACATGATAGAGCCAACTTCACTGAAGGAAACGCATCACTGATCATTATCAGGATGAAACAATGATCGCTCATAAAATAATCCAAGGACAGTTTCTAAAGACAAATGGCCAAGGAATGTAAGAATAACAACCACAAAGCCTTTGGTAGCTATACCAGACATGTAGGTGTCAACCTCCAAATATGCTGTCAGCTACTGAAAAAAGGAAAGAAATACACCAAACAAACTTTCACTGCCCACATCCAGGGGGACAGGTTCAGTGTAAATACCCCCCATCGCCCCCAAAAGGGCCTGTGCCCATCACAGAAGGATGCAGAGCCCCAGACATCATGGGCATGCAGGTAAAAACAGCCCTCACCAAAGCTGAGAACACAGCATCAATGTGACTGGATGGTGTCCCAGGCTGTGTCATACACTAGGCCCATGAGGAACTGGACCCTCACTCACATTCACTGTCCAGGCACAAGAATACCACAGGCTATGTACCCAAAGAATGGCATTCACAAACAGACATCCAGCTCCAGAAAGGGGGTGCCACAACAGAACATGGACACCATTGCCCAATATGTCTACTCAGCCTGGTCTACAGAGCTATTGAGCAAATTGTCATGGAACCCATAAACAGAGAGATTGGAAACCTCCAGACACTGGACTCTCCACAACTTCACCTTGTGAAAGTCAGATCCTGGCTCCTAAACCTAGTTGACTCATTTCAAACAGTTACCAAGGACATAGATGGAGGTGAAAGTAGTCCACACAGTCCACCCGGACCTCATGAAGGACTTTCCACACCATTCCCCACTCTGTCATCATGGACAAGCATACCAGCTGGAACATTAACAGCTATGTCACAGGATGGTTGACCAGGTGGCTCACAGATCAAACACACATGTTCAGAGTTGCTGGTGCCATGTCCAACTCTAAGCCAGTCACAAATGACATCCCATAGGTCTTGTTCCTGGGATCCCACCTGTTCAGTAGATACTGCTCAGAGGTACAGGCAAGCATGGGAGGTGTATGGCTGAACAGGTCTGCAGATGAATGGTAACTGTGGTCCATAATCGACTGCACGGCTAACACAGACATCCTCCACAAGTGTCTTACAGAGACAGATACCTGGTGTCAAATCTATGCCCTCAAGCTGAATGCCAAAGAATGCATAGTCATCCCCTTTGGGTACAACAAAGTGCACACAAATTACGAAATAGGTGGTAATCCAGTATGTACAGAGAAAGTCATTATGGCCCTGGGGACACAGGTAGATAGTACACACCCCTTTGATGATGACATGGCCAAAGTGTGTAGACATTCCATCAATGTAGCCCACATAATGTCACCTAATGTAACTCACTTTGTATAGTCTGATGATGTCACCATCCTACAAATAAACCTGTGGAAAGAATAGCTTACAGTAATGTGTATAGTGCGGTGTGTAAATGCAGACCTCTGTAGTATCATAAAGTGTTAGGTAGTGGTTTGAATCCTGCACTTGACAAGTGTTTGTGTGTGGTCCCCTTGGGAAGGAGTGAATGCTTTGGAGAGTAGTAAAACACCTTAAAAGTGGTAAACTAATCTCTGTCAAGTCTGATTATGTCACCATCCTACAAATATACCTGTGGAAAAGAGAACCCCCAGTAACATGTATAGCGTGTCGTGTTAATGTGGACTCCTCTAGTATCATGAAATAGTTAAGTAGGGGTTTGAATCCTGCACGTGACAAGTGTGCTTGTGTGTGGTCTCCTTGGGAAAGAGCAACCTTTTAGGAGGGTTGTAAAATACCTTAAAAGTGGTGAACCAATCTTTGTCAAGTCTGATGATGTCACCATCCTACAAATGTACCTGTGGAAAAAAATAAGCTCCAGTAATGCGGTTAGTGTGTTATGCTAATGCGTACTTCTCTAGTATCATGAAATAGTTAGGTAGAGGTTTGAATCCTGCACTTAACAACTGTGTGTTCGTGTATGATCTCCTTGGAGAGGAGCAACCTCTTTGGCGAGTAGTAAAACACCTTAAAAGGGGTATACACATCTTTGTCATGTCTGATGATGTCACCATCCTACAAATATACCTGTGGAAAAGAGAATCCCCAGTAATGTGTATAGTGTGTCGCGCTAATGTG
Organism: Protopterus annectens; assembly: GCF_019279795.1. Taxonomy (NCBI): domain Eukaryota; kingdom Metazoa; phylum Chordata; order Ceratodontiformes; family Protopteridae; genus Protopterus; species Protopterus annectens. The sequence goes on from NC_056725.1 coordinate 430,498,211, forward strand.
TACTTCTCTAATATCATGAAGTAGTTAGGTAGGGGGTTGAATCCTGCACTTGACAACTGTGTGTGTGTTTGTATATGAACTCCTTGGAGAAAAGCAGCCTTTTTGGAGAGTAGTAAAACACCTTAAAAGTGGTATACACATCTTTGTCATGTCTGATGATGTCACCATCCTACAAATATACCTGTGGAAATGAGAACCCCCTGTAATGTGTAGAGCGTGTCATGCTAATGCATATTTCTCTAATATTATGAAATAGTTAGGCAGGGGTTTGAAACCTTCACCTGACAACTGTGTGTTATCTCCTTGGAGAGGAGCAATGTTTTGGAGAGTAGTACAACACCTTAAAAGTGGTATAAACATCTTTGTCATGTCTGATGATGTCACCATCCTGCAAACATACCTGTGTAAAAAATTTCAACCAGTAATGTGTATAGCATGTCGTGTTAATGCATCATTCTCTTATATCATAAAGTAGTTAGTTAGGGGTTTGAATCCTGCACTTAACAATTGTTTGTGTGTCATCTCCTTGAGAAAACGCAACTTTTTAGGGGAGTAACAACACACCTTAAAAGTGGTACACTATCCTTTGTCGAGTCTGATTATGTCACCATCCTACAAATATACCTGTGGAAAAGATACTTCCCAGTCATGTGTACAGCACAACATGTTGATGTGTACTCCTCTAGTATCATGAGTTAGTTAGGTAGGGGTTTGAATCCTGCACTTGGTGAGTGTGTGTGACAGTGTTGGCGGTTTTGCTTTTACTACCATATGACATATCAGTAGGCATTGCACATGTGAGGTAGCTATGAGTCGAATACATATACGTACATGTTACCCCAAGTATTGCATGTGTGGGAACCCTGCTTCATCCAAGTACACAGTTGGCATCTTTGCCAAACTGTGCTGCTGCTTCACAGACCTTAGGTCACATCTGTATGCCTGTGACAAGGCCAGCCACTGCAGTGATGCCTGGCCTAGGTCATCCGTGTCACACACACTCATTACGGTTTCTATTGAATTATGTATGTGAGGGTTTATGGCCGAGGTATGTGTCAGACCTGTTCAAACGCAGCAGAGTCTGTCAATGATGACTATGCATTATAGGTGTACAACAACCTTTGTGGACATGCATGCAGACCCCTGATTTCTTATGTGATCCACCGAGGAATTCCAAAATACCTTAGGGAATGTGATTATCAAAGGAGGGATGACAGAACACTAGGTTGCATGTACACATCGGTACCTGTTCATGATGTTGGTGGCTACTACCTATGTGGTACTGTGGGGATACTATGTTCCGTAAAGGTGGATGACTACACTAAGTTTCACCTATAGCTTTACAGCATGGGTTTGACAACACATATCTGTCTGTATGATACCCTTGTGGAGGATGTGTGTGTCACCTGGAGAATGCAGTATAGGCCACAGTATGCATTAGCACACGTGGACAGACATATCCCTACTGTGATTGCTTGTACCTAAGAGAGCCATATGTCAAACAGGGGTGGAAGTAGTCCACACCTTCTACCCGGACCTCATGAAGGACTTTCCACACCATTCCCCACTCTGTCATCATGGACAAGCATACCAGCTGGAACATTAACAGCTATGTCACAGGATGGTTGGCCAGGTGGCTCACAGATCAAACACACATGTTCAGAGTTGCTGGTGCCATGTCCAACTCTAAGCCAGTCACAAATGGCATCCCACAGGTCTTGTTCCTGGGACCTCACCTGTTCAGTAGATACTGCTCAGAGGTACAGGCAAGCATGGGAGGTGTATGGCTGAACAGGTCTGCAGATGAATGGTAACTGTGGTCCATAATCGACTGCATGGCTAACACAGACATCCTCCACAAGTGTCAAACAGAGACAGATACCTGGTGTCAAATCAATGCCCTCAAGCTGAATGTCAAAGAATGCATAGTCATCCCCTTTGGGTACAACAAAGTGAACACAAATTACGACATAGGTGGTAATCCAGTATGTACAGAGAAAGTCATTATGGCCCTGGGGACACAGGTAGATAGTACACACCCCTTTGATGATGACATGGCCAAAGTGTGAAGACATTCCTTCAATGTAGTCCACATAATGTCACCTAATGTAACTCACTTTGTATAGTCTGATGATGTCACCATCCTACAAATAAACCTGTGGAAAGAATAGTTCACAGTAATGTGTACAGTGCGGCGTAAAAATTCGGACCTCTGTAGTATCATAAAGAGTTAGGTAGTGGCTTGAATCCTGCACTTGACAAGTGTTTGTGTGTGGTCTCTTTGGGAAGGAACAAATGTTTGGAGAGTAGTAAAACACCTTAAAAGTGGTAAACTAATCTCTGTCAAGTCTGATTATGTCACCATCCTACAAATATGCCTGTGGAAAAGAGAACCCCCAATAATGTGTATAGGATGTCATGCTAATGCGTATTCCTCTAGTATCATGAAATAGTTAAGTAGGGGTTTGAATCCTGCATATGACAAGTGTGGTCTCCTTGGGAAAGGGCAACCTTTTAGGAGGGTCGTAAAATACCTTAAAAGTGGTGAACCAATCTTTGTCAAGTCTGATGATGTCACCATCCTACAAATATACCCGTGGAAAAAAAAGCTCCAGTAATGTGTATAGTGCGTCATGCTAATGCGTACTTCTCTAGTATCATGCAATAGTTAGGTAGAGGTTTGAATCCTGCACTTGATAACTGTGTCCTCGTGTATGACCTCCTTGGAAAAATGCAACCTTTTTGGAGAGTAGTAAAACACCTTAAAAGGGGTATACACATCTTTGTCATGTCTGATGATGTCACCATCCTACAAATATACCTGTGGAAAAGAGAATCCCCAGTAATGTGTATAGTGTGTCGCGCTAATGCATACTTCTCTAATATCATGAAGTAGTTAGGTAGGGGTTTGAATCCTGCATTTGACAACTGTGTGTGCATTCGTATATGATCTGCTTGGAGAGGAGCAGCCCTTTTGCAGAGTAGTAAAACACCTTAAAAGTGGTATACACATCCTTGTCATGTCTGATGATGTCACCATCCTACAAATATACCTGCGGAAATAAGAACCCCCCGTAATGTGTAGAGCGTGTCATGTTAATGCATATTCCTCTAATATCATGAAAGAGTTAGGCAGGGGTTTGAAACCTGCACCTAATAACCATGTGTTATCTCCTTGGAGAGAAGCAATGTTTTTGGAGAGTAGTACAACACCTTAAAAGTGGTATAAACATCTTTGTCATGTCTGATGATGTCACCATCCTACAAACATACTTGTGGAAAAGATTTCTACTAGTAATGTGTATAGCACTTTGTGTTAATGTATCCTTCTCTTATATCATAAAGTAGTTAGGTAGGGGTTTGAATCCTGCACTTGACAATTGTTTGTGTGTCATCTCCTTGAGAAAACACAACCTTTTAGGGGAGTAACAAAACACCTTAAAAGTGGTACACTATCCTTTGTCAAGTCTGATTAAGTCACCATCCTACAGATATACTTGTGGAAAAGATACATTCCCAGTAAGGTGTACAGGTGTACAGCACGATGTGTTGATGTGCACTCCTCTAGTATCATGAGTTAGTTAGGTAGGGGTTTAAATCCTGCACTTGGTGAGTGTGTGTGACAGTGTTGGCGGTTTTGCTTTTACTACCATATGACATATCAGTAGGCATTGCACATGTGAGGTAGCTATGAGGCAAATACATATACGTACATGTTACCCCACGTATTGCATGTGTGGGAACCCTGCTTTATCCAAGTACACAGTTAGCATCTTTGCCAAACTGTGCTGCTGCTTCACAGACTTTAGGTCACATCTGCATGCCTGTGACAAGGCCAGCCACTGCAGTGATGCCTGGCCTAGGTCATCCATGTCACACACACTCATTACGGTTTCTATTGAATTGTGTATGTGAGGGTTTATGGCCGAGGTATGTGTCAGACCTGTTCAAACGCAGCATAGTCTGTCAATGATGACTTAGCATTATAGGTGTACAACAACCTTTGTGGACATGCATGCAGACCCCTGATTTCTTATGTGATCCACCGAGGGATTCCAAAATACCTTAGGGAATGTGATTATCAAAGGAGGGATGACGGAACACTAGGTTGCATGTACACATCGGTACCTGTTCATGATGTTGGTGGCTACTACCTATGTGGTACTGTGGGAATACTATGTTCCGTAAAGGTGGATGACTACACTTAGTTTCACCTATAGCTTTACAGCATGGGTTTGGCAACACATATCTGTCTGTATGATACCTTTGTGGAGGATGTGTGTGTCACCTGGCGAATGCAGTATAGGCCACAGTATGCATTAGCACATGTGGACAGGCATATCCCTACTGTGATTGCTTGTACCTATGAGAGCCATATGCCGAACAGGAGTGGTCTCAGTAATGGGTGGTTACTGGCATAGTACAGTACCTGAAGGATCCAAATGTTGCTGTGTGTCCTACATCTGTGTGTCAGTTGTCAGGACATCTGCTAATGATTGGTTATGGTCAGGCTGTTGCAGTCATGTATACTACCAGAATGCAAAACAATGACAGATAGTAACAGTATCACCCACAGCACAGTGTCAAACCATGTCATACACACATGTGTAGTCAGGTTCCAAAATGTATGTAGTACAATGCATACTGGCCACCAATAGAAACTATGGAGTGTTACTGTGTAATACAGAGCATGTCACCCTGCTCATGTGTCCACTATGCACATACATGCAGACAGTGCACCTCCACCATTTCTACAACTGTACACCTGCAAATATGTGCTACACACATCCCACACATACTGTCCACTCTATAACACATGCTGCCAATACTGCACACATCAGCCAAGTGGCACGTGGGCAGACAATATACAATTGGAACTAACACTGCTGTAAACAATACTACAATGACAATCATAGCTTTAATGCATCATGTCTGCTCAGCTACACCTTCAAGCATATCATTGCACTCTACTGCTGACAACATGCTAACACTGCTATACACCCTGTGCATCAGCACCATGGTAGCCTGTTCCTGCATCAATGTTACAGATGACAGGAGGTGGCACAGGTTTCATCATATGCACTGGGTGTGTTGTTGGTCTGCCAGATGCCTAAAGTGAGCCATCCAATCAACATGTGTGTGTGTGTGTGTGTGTGTGTGTGTGTGTGTGTGTGTGTGTGTGGGTGGGGCAAGAATAATGGTATGGGCTAATGTTGATGTAATGTGTGTGGGTATGTGTTAGCCCTATGTGTCTGGATTATGTGTGTGTGTCTGCATGCACACAGTTCCACCATGTGGCTGCCACATATGGGTACTTGTGGGACAGCCACAGACTGTACCTGTGAGGCTTCACAGATCACAGTCTCTGGCCAAGGATACGGTACCTGTGCCTGGCAGGGGTGCTACTGATACTATCGGATACCAAGCCAGACTGGGTACTATCCCCAGAGGTAGATGGATGTACACTGGACCCAGGTCCCTGCTGGGACTGTCCAGAGCTATGTGCACATGGTCTTCTAGGACGTTCTATGGACAGCCCACCCCAACATTGCTGGGGCTGGTACTGGCACTACGGGAGCGGCTGTTGCTTGAGGGATGTCCGCCATGACTGCCAACTGCTGATGTTGCTGGCATACATCCATGTCAACGACTCAACCATCCCGCACTGTCCTGACACATGGACATGACATTGCGGAGGACATCTAGTGTCTCTCTCCAACGTCTATCGGTGACCTCAGTGTAATTGTGGATGGCACCAGCTAGGTCACGGATACTGTCTATTATGGTGGTATGTGCCCTCTGTGCCCTCAGTCCCTGTCTGGTGTACTGTTCCATATGTGCCTGTGCCTCCATGACAGCCTGGAACATGCGTGAGGTACTGAGACCTGTGGCATGTCTGCCAGTGGCATGATGGGCAGCAGTGCTCCAAAGAGAACCCCTTGACATCTGCCTATGTGGTACCCGTCCAGACATCTGGGTATGGCTGCTATGTTGGGATGCATATGCCATGGATACCACACTGTCCTAGCCAATGCCAGCTGTACACTGTCCCTCTGCTAAGGGCATTGGTGACAGATGTATTGGCAGTATGACTATGTGCATGGATGGGGTGGACACTTGTGTAGTGTCGAATGGTGGCCCAACTATAGACCCTGGCAAACATGCCTGTGCCTCAACACACCTATCATCATTGTCACTATCATGCTCAGTGACATCAGTTTCCTTGCTGCATTGAACCAGTCCAGTATCAGCACCTGTGAGAGGGAGACAGGAAACACACTTTACGACCTGTACATGATGTCAGCACACATGCACACATAAACACATACACACATGCACACATACACACAAATACACTCCTCACTAGTACAGACATACACACACACACACACACACACACACACACACACACACACACACACACACACACACACACACACACACACACACACACACACACACACACACACACACACACCACCAGCAATCCCGAACATACTCAATAGCGTGTGATGATGGGGTACAGTATTACAAGACAAACATTTATATCAAATATAACAGCATGCAGGACATGTGTTGCTCAGCAGCATGCAGTGTGAGTGTAGACAGCCATTGCTAATAACAGTATACATGGCCTTGATGCAGGTGTGTTTTGTCCAGTGAATGGCCTCACCCTGGAAGGCAATGTGTTCATGGACACAACATTGTTGTGCAGGTATTAAAAGCCCTGCAATGTCCTGTGCACCATCAGTCACAGGTATACATATCATGGCTGGATGTGTATCAGTGTGTCACATAGATATCCATTTCTGATTAGAGCATCTGTGTCTTTAACAGATGATTGTGGACACAGGTGTAGCACATGCATGCTATGTATACACACATGATGAGTGGTGCATGCATACCTGATGGAATAAATTGTACAGTTGTTATGGTGAGTGTAGGACATATTGTGGACATGCCAGTGCCAGCCATGACATGGCATGCTACCACACAACTGCAACATGAAACATCACACATACACAATGTGTGTCATGTGACCTATACACCCCATAGCATTACAAGACATATGTGTGTCACTTTCTACAAATGGGGATTGCTATGCATGTTGCGTATAGGTGCATATGTCTGCACACACGCAACATTAAGGTGCATAGCAATTCATGACATGTGTATTACTGTGGCCACTGTAACTGGATGGGGTGTAATACCATGAGCCATCATCGTGCAGCATCATGTGGTCACTTAAGGCTACTCATGTGTGCCAGACCAGCACATAGCATGCTGCACCTGAACTGCAGTACCATGGCTACATTCACCATTTCACGGCCATTGTTACATGGGTTTGTGAGGTGCCCAATAGGGGGCATTGCCTAACATGAATGTGCTATGTGTTGAAGAGTGTTGCACAGCCACATGTGAGGCATCTACCCCTCAGGTATATTGAGTGTGCTGTGTGGATGAGGTTTGGGATACTGTAGTGTGACCTTACAGCGGGTGTCTGAATACGCCATGTGTAGCATGTTAACATGTACTGCGTATGTCAAAAGTGTGTATGTTGTGTGCATGTGTATCGACTCTGCCTATCCGATGTGCACTACAGTGTTGCCACAATTGTGTGGGATGCACTGTGTATTGTATGTGTTTTAGGAAGCTACCCACGTTACTAGGATGTGCATAGTCTCACAGCAAACATGCACAGCATGCACTATACGTAGGTAGGTTATGTGTACATAGCCTACACCTCACCTATGACATGCACATTTAATTAGCAATATTAAAGGTATAACACACTCACCAGCATGGCTCTGCTGTCTTGATGTCACACCAGAGGGACCTACAAGGATATCAGGCACTTTGTCAGTGGCAACAACTGTGGCATTGCTACTGTGTGTTTGCAATTTTTCAGTAGTACAACGGTGGACAGTCACAGGCCTACAGATTATGTTCCTAATTATTAGTATTGCACAACACTAGGCACCACATCATCTAACTACACAGTACACACCTCACATAAGCATGCTCTACCAATAGAGGTAACAGTATTCTACAGCTATGCCATGTTACCTGCACACTCCATGTCAACTTGCTTGGTGGCTCCGGCCTCCATGATGATACATGTCAATTGTTGTGATTGTTGTCGGCCAGGAGCCACCTGGCTCAGGAGCAGCTATTCCATTCTTGTGGGGGGGGGGTGGATGGCTACCCCCACCTGTGGCAAGCTGTTGTCTGTGGATATCAGACGCATGCTGCCGGACATGTCTAATTAAATCACTGCAGTGATGGCGTACCTGCTCATATGTCCGGTTATGCATGCCTATGTCATTTACCCTATGGACAAGGTCTTGCCACAGCGCAGCCCACTCATGCTGGTCCTGGCTGGTTCTGGAGAACAGCAGTGCATAGTGCTGCACCAGGCTCGCTGTGATCGCTTCCTCCTTGGCCGTGCTATATGCAGGGTTACGGTGGTGGGACATTACCCTGGAAGACAATTAAACAATATGTGTGAGCAAGTCATGTGGCAACGTAACATTCTAAAGTACAGATATAAATTAACTGCCATATATAGCAACCTATTGGCTGTCAGAAGATACACACTTTCAATACCACATATCAGTTCTCAACACACAGATACCTGACGGTGCCTGGCTCACTCTATATATCAAACTATGTTTTGCACAACAACTAATTTATAACAGTATGTAAGACTATGCAACAGTACATGACACACTGTATGTGACACAATGCACCACCTAGCCACAGGAGGTATATATCATGCTAATGCATCATGAAATATGTAATACATTGCAATTCATGTAAAGTCCACTGACAGTATTACCAGTATACCACACTAGTCGTTGATGGCGGACACCTGCCTAACATATGTGCACATTAGTTGATATAGGTGGCATACTGCTGTACTAGACTATCCATGTTGCTAAATATGCAGTTATATCCTATAACACACATATGACCAAGGACATGGTACAGGCATACCCACACACACAGCAGACATACGTAACAGACACAATGGTATGGCAACCCAGGTGACCTTTACCTGTGTACCTTACAGTACTGTGTGTCAGTAGTTATCAGACCTTATGCCTGAGGTATGTAATCTGTGAGGACTACTGGGAACACACATAACAGTGGTTCCAATAAATGTGCACGTACACTATACTGTGCTGTTTAGGCATTCAGCTTCAGGTAGTACTACAGTTCATACAGGAGTTGGATTCACCAGCAGTAACACACAATAAGCATACATGTACTGCTTTAGCCTACAATGGGACACCCCAGTCATCAACAAAGGACTACGTCAGACCGTATGGCATACTGCTTTTTCTGCCTACCAATTGCATACACATCTTTTGCTGGGATCACAGCTAGGACACATAATACCATGACTGAAATAGTTTGCCACTAAGCTATCACACATATGCCGAACTCTGACACGTTCACCAACACATTCACCATCACACTCAGTCAACCTCACATATCGATTATTGCAACAAGTACACGTGGATCTGTAGCACTTCATAGGTAGGTAAGAGGTTATTGGCCCTAGGGCCTATAGAACTCTAGCCATACGGTACCCTGGCCTTTGACACACAGGTATTTAAATTACACGTGGCCCAGTCAAGCAGAGACACTGAGGTGAGTGCCTGGGTGTATTCACTATCTCCCATACAATCTCCAGGATTATTTATGATGACTGCTAATTAGGAGTTTTGTTTCCTATGGATAGTTGATTAGTTCCAGAGTATGGGATGTCTCTGAGATAGGAATCTATCCCTCCAGCATGTGCTGTTTATTGTGGTCAAAGGGTTTGGGTCCCTAGAGCGTGTAGCTCATACAGATTGTGATCTGTTTACGTGGAGCATGTCCAACAGATCAGGGTTTGACATAGCTTAGTATATCAGGCAGAGGTCACCTCTCAGTAGGCGGTATGCGACATAGTCTAGTTGTGGGTTTGTGGGACGGTCTGCATAGGGCATCTGTTTGACACCGGTATCACTCTTTATGAGGCATGTCTGTGTCCTTTCCAACATGGGGCATTGTACTCTATACTGGGTTTTATGTGTGTGGAGTAGAGGGGAACACTGACCTATTTTTCCATGGATGACACTCCTTTTGTGATGACTTGTGCCATGTAGATGGATTACATGACTAGTGTGGCACTGTGACTATCGAAGGGGAGACTACTGTCCACCTGTGTCCCATGGTCTCTTATCACACCTTTGGTGTTAGGTAGACTACCACCTATGTGGTAGTTCATGGGTACTGCGTCTTTGCAAGGAGGGATGCCAATACAGTGTCAACATTGAGCTTGCGTCCATTGCTTTGTCACCAGGCATCTGTTGCTGTAATTATGACCCTGTCTCTCTCTCTCTCTCTCTCTCTATATATATATATATATATGTGTGTATACACATATGTATACATATATATTTATATATATATGTATATATATATATATATATATATATATATATATATGTGTGTGTGTGTGTGTGTGTGTGTGTGTATATAAATATATATATATATATATATATATATATATATATATTTATAGATATACACACACATACATATGAACATCCATTGCTGTACATATAGATATGCATATAGGCACTTATACAGTCCACCTGTCATGGTGGGTATATCAAGTATGGGAAGGTTGTGATGTATACAGTTATGTCAGAACATTGTACAGTGTTGTGCAGAATGCTTTGAAGGTGTTTTCAGCCCATGTAGCTTTAGCAGGCCTCACTGGCTGCAACATTGCAAACCTGATGAACCATACCCACAGCGTTTAACCACCACATGTCATATACCAGCACTGTATGCTGTCTGGTCTGCCACACACACTACAACCTACATAGAAATATGCACATAACAACCTTCAACAACATATATATATATATTCACCTTTCACAAACAGTTGCTGTATGTCCCTTGCTCAATGCACATGTAGAGATGCTAATAAATTTGACACGGACAGTTCCCTCCGTATGTGTGTGCCATACACACACAAGGACCACACTGTTGTAAGTACATGTACCTCATGGCTGACCTGGTGGGCCTTGCTGCAACATGAACAGGTGTCACATGTGAGCACACAGTAATATTAGAGGGTGTATACATAGCTGCTAATGCTGAATTAGCATACTAGCCTGGTACAGCTGTTGCCAATGCTAAGCTACACATTAATATGACTATCATGCATTTGTCACTCTGTCACATCCATGTTTGCATAACCATATGGGCTACTACCCCAAACAGACATTGTACACACTACTGTACAGAACACAGATAACATGGATCAGATGTTTGACATTTAATGCTGAACTACATATGTCACCGTCACATCCCACTGCACACAGCAACACACTCATTTCCCCATGCCAGAGGCTATGCAGGGCATCTGTGCATCGATACATACTGCTGCCACATATGGATGATTCAAACTATATAGAGTACCCTTCATAAACATATACTACATTCCAGTAAATACATAGCTGTTACATACCTTTCCTTTGTATATGTTCGTATATGTTGCTGTATATCCTGGTATACTTCTTTTGGCAATATACATTTTGCTATCAATATCTCTTTTACTGTTCAAGATTTCTTTTATAGATTTATATTTCAGAATATATTGGTTTTCAATTTTTTTTCAATATATTTTTTGTTCATTTTTTTCTATATATTTATCTTTCAATTTATTTTTCAATATATTTTATTCCAATGATATTTTTCAATATATTTTCTTTTCAATATATTTTTTTCAATATAATTTCTTTTGTCAGTATACTGTTTTTTTCAATATATTATTTTTGTTATATTTCTTTACTTTACCTCACTTTTTCTTTTCTTTTTCTTTTCTCTCTCTCTCTCTCTCCATACCTGCAATGGAATGATTGCATGTGTGGACAGCAAGTACAGCCTGCTTTTATAGGTATCTGCACATGTGCATGTGATGGCCTCTGTATCAATTGGTGGCCACCATTTGGCAATTGCATGCAGCCTGCTGTGTGGTACTTGCAGTACTCACTGTCATAGCAACCCAGTGCTATAAATGTCTAGGTCAGGTTGGCGTAGCCCTTTCAGAATTCCAGAGTGGGGACCATGCTTGTTTGCAGTGGACACCGTTGTGTAACTCAGAAGGTTGGTATACTTCTTCTAACAGTTGCTAAGAGTGTAGCCAGTTATTTGTATGTTGTACTCAGACCTGAATGTTGCCTCTTCCAGTACACAGTTGACAGTGTAGAATTGTACTCACCCCTAAAAATGTTAACACAAGATACATGGGAGTATGGTATTTCTTTACAACATCCACTATTAGCTGCCATACATATGTAGTTATTGAGATGTTTTCATTTGGCACATGAGCTGTTTGGGAACAGCTATACTGTGGATATTAATGTACTCACTTCGGCACTGTTTGTGCTTTTTATTTTGTTGACATTATCACAGGATGCTCAAGAAACTGGACAATTCCAGTACTGCGTATGCCTACATACATCCTTGCTGTACCTTGAACACACTGGTGTTTTGTACATTTGGGTGGGGATTGTCCTGCTATGATACTGTGTGGGGGTTGTGAAGTGCTGCTGTAACAGTATTTACTGCTAGAATGTCTGGTTCTGTTATCACAGTCATGTAATGCAATTCCACAACAACTGCTGGTAAAGTTCCACAGAACAGGTTTTGTGTTATGGCATTCCTATCTTTCCTTTACATTCACACATTCTGATGCATGATATATATATTTCAGCAACATTCTGCTGTATATCTACTGTGGCCTAGTAGTACTGCATGCAGTCTAGTGTGCCAAGGTCCAGAGATCGAGACTGACATTGGTGTTTTATTTTTCTGCTGAGCAGAACAAGGCCCCTCATATGTAGGGTGACTAAGGCACTTTTAAGCAGTTGTAAGCAGGTTTGCGCTGGTTTGCGTGATGCGTAGCAATACTTAGCTAAGCGCACATATGCGCACACTTCCTCAAACCCACTTACTGCTGCTTAAAAGTGCTTACTCCCACTAACCCCTGTGCTCATTTCTTTGAAAGAAATGAAAATGGGGAGATAGGAAAGTGGTGAAAAAGGGGCACAAAGAGGGAAAGACAGTAGGAAAAACAGCTCAGGATGTGCAGGACAGGTGTAGGGAAGGTCCATAGCTGCCCATGTCTTTAACAGCAACAGCTGTGCATATACTAGTAATTTGGAGGGAATTTTGAAACCTTCCACCCCTGAGAAAGGGGTGAGGACAACCACGTATGTTGTACTGCCAATTGAATTTCAGCGTCTGTGTCCAGCGGACATCTGTGCAAAATAGGCAGCTATGTATGGGGCGTATTTTTTTGTGGGAGTAAATTGCCCATTTTTTTTTTCAGGTGAGAGTGGAATGTGGGGTAGGGGAAGTAGGTATGTTTTGGGAGGTAGGTTGGGGAGGTCAACAAACAAGACAAACAAGATGCATACAGGGGTGGAATATGACACATGGGGTGGGTGAACACAATTGATGGGGAAGGATGTTTGGAAATCGTAAGCCCATGAGCCCACAGATGGTAACAGTGGAACTGAGATCCCCACCCATGGGTAGTCACCACTGCACCTTCACAGCCTGGAGGGTGGCTGTGCTGGGGGCTGCATAGGAGGGTCAGGCTCACCCGTGAGTCATGCCACTCTTGCCTCGAGCTGGCATAGGGGATCAGCAACTGAACGCTGGATCTCCCTACACAACACAGCCTGAACCGTTCGGAGGGTGACAGGTGGCCCTCCTCTGGCCACACTTGCATGGGGGGATGAGCCCCATCCCCTGCAGCGCTTCCACCCAAAGGTGGTACAGGGCCAATGGAGGAGGAGGTCCCGGGCTGGGCACTGGACCTGCTGGTGCCAGGTGCCATCGCCAGCTGAGGTGAGACAGGTGGGTCCGCTGGGACCGGCCTTCCCATACGTTCTGTGTTTAGGTGAATTTAATGACAATATAGCCAACAGCATTCCAAATTAGTTGTAACAGCATGCAGTAATATTCCCATTAACCCAACACACCAGAGTTCCAACAGTTGAACAGCAAGCGTAACACATGCATATATTGAATGACAGTGGACATTCCAACAGCATGCATGAATGAATGGTGGCAACAGGCCTCCAAGATTGTGGTGTTTGAACAGGGCACATGCATCAAAGTTATGCAGATATTTATAAACCAATAGGACATATGTCCCAACAAATGTTTTGAGATTACACATACCTATTGAGGTGTGGAATTGCATTGTTTATGCACATACAGTAGGGTGTAAAAAGATACCTTCATTAACAACTTATATGAACTTATAGTTTACACTACATTCCTATTGACTGCAGGTATATATCCCCTACATGTAGTATTACACTAGGCAATGTCCATTACGTTGTGGGATATGTTTTGCTAGTTCCTTATGTACCTGACCTGGATCTGTTGTACAAACTGTCCAGGATGCAGATGTTACTGCTACGTATTTATATATTTCATTTATATTCTTATTATCTGGATGTGTTCAAGTGACATTATCAGTTATATTTTAACAGCTCCCTACATTTCTAGCAGCACACTGACATTTTCGGTGCACACAATTACAAGCTACCCATGTGCCAGATTTACTTATACATGCCAGGCTTGAAACTGCAGTTGGGGACTGTATATATGCTTAAGAGATACTGCCACTCCCTTCGTACTCTTTCTATGGGGCCTACCCAAGTGTGGGTTGACAGCGCTTAATACGACACTATTATTTTGATACTGCAAATGCACATCAACATTTCAAAGAAAGTGACACGGACACACTACAGAAGTTATACCTTTATTAATTACATTACACACTTTTCTAGTGGCTCTCTCATTTATTTGTTATTACAGTGCATGCAGACATCTTATTCAGGATGTATCATACCTTCATTTATGGTTTACAACACTCTTTTTCAGGCTGTCTCACGTATTCTATATAACAACACATGCAGAGAAATAATTCAGGACTTATTATACCTTTATTAATGGGTTACAATGCTCTTTTTCAGGCTCTCTCACTTATTTTACATAACAGTTCATGCAGAGAGGTTAATCAAGCCTTATTATACCTTTATTATTGGGCTGAGACACTTTTAACCAGGCTCTCTCACTTATTTTTTATAACAGTACATGCAGAAAGATTACTAATCTGCCTGGTGGCGCAGCCTTAGCAGCCTATCTGCATAGGCTTGCTGATTCGCACCACAGACACCTGCAGCTGTGATGTAAATGAAGTGATATTGAGACATATACCTATCCATACTATCGACTACACTAGCAATTTTTACATACTTCAGTCCATGGCTACCTACTCAGTAGTGGGGCATTTTGGATCCCACGGGCCTCCTGTATCCATTGGTTCAGTAGGTCCTGCTTGCATCTCTTTAGGTCTGCATGGTGATGTCTAACCTGCTCACCAATCCGAGGGACACCTGTGGCACTGGTGAGTTCATGTGTAAGATGGTTCCAGGCCTCCGCTTTGTATTCCGTGCCCTGGAACTGGCTCTGCAGGAGTCTAGCATTATGACGATGGATGAGGAGCCAAACCATCAGTTTTGACTCCTCAATGCCCCACCGTTGCACTCGGAAGCAAGAGCCCTCTCCGACACCAGCCATTGCTGCCTGCAGATGGGAGCTGCAACCAGTTATGGCGAGTATTCCTGCCTATGGAGCTTAAATATGCCTCATTTCTCACACTTATTTGTGATTTGCTGGATTTGAAAGTTCTCAACTGAGTGCACACCTGCTTAGCACTGGGTAAACTTTGACTCATATGTATATGTGTGTTGACAGTCCATGAACATCAAATGCTGTCATGGCTTAGTGGATTAGTACTGTGATTATGGTGCACACTATCCCAGGGTCGAAACCTGTCATTGCTTTTTTATTTTACTACTGGCCTGACCGGTAGGGGGTGTGGCTGGGTTTAGCCGACTTTGCTCAACTTTGCCCAACGTTGCTCTACATTTACTGACATTGCCCAACGTTGCCCGATGTTGTGCTAGTTAGCACGGCGCACAGCTTTGCGCAAAAATGTTTGGTTTATGCTAGTTGGTGCGATGCGTAGCTCCCCGCAAAGCTATTGCACTAGTTAAACCAGTGCTTAGCTATGGGCAATTATTCTTAACTGTGCTTACTATTGGTAAACGCTGCTTAGCAGTGCTTCACATTGCTTAACATAGGTTACTTATGCATTCATTATTATGCATGACCGTTTCACTTTCTTATATGTATTTTAAATATCGGTCATTACTACATAGGCCATTTTGATGCATTTTAATAAAATTTAAAAGCTAAATGTCAGGAATTATTTTGATGCATGGATTTCCAGCATAAAATGGAAAGGGGAGTGGTGGGACTCGAACTGGGAATGCCTCCTCTTTGTGCCAAGGCTCTACCACTACGCTATTGTTATTTGGCTTAATTTGCATATAAGTGGTTTATTATCCTCTTCAATGTCTAAACTGCTAACTGTAGCTAAGCAATGGGCACACACACAAATACGGGCAGCTATATGGTGAATAATAAAAAAAAAATTTGTTTTACATTTTATTTCATTTGTACAAGGCTTTTTCATGTGAGGGAGTGTGGTGTTGGGGGTATACACATTTGAGCAGACTCGCTCATATCTGCTGACCTTTGCAGAGTTAGACACTTGCAGGGGCACGGATATTTGGACTGCTTGGCAGTGTGACACGCCCCCTGCACTCCTACATGCTCCATGTTAGCCAGGGAGTTGAGTCAGCATGCCCTCATGCATATGCATGACACGCTGACGTCATACTTTTAGACGGCCGTCTCCGAGTAGGGCTTTATTCATCCTACACCGAGGATTACTGAATCCCCCCCATTCCCTCTCTCTCTCTCTTCTTTCTTCCTATTCCTTTTGTTATTAATGTTCTTTTTCTCTCTTTTCTCCACTAAAAGTACTTTACATACTATTCCTACTTCAAATAACTACACATGATATATGTCTAATTCTTCAGTAATAGTATAATTTGACTTAATACAAAAGTGCATTTTTTCTAGTGAGTCAGTGGTGGGGTAACAATATGTTTCTGATTAGTGTTTCTAACTAGATGTTTTAGACTCTTTGCTTAGACACATATAAATATTAATACAGTACATTAGTAGTGTTTTATAGATGGCTAAATATATATATATATATATATATATATATATATATATATATATATATATATATGCAGATCTATACAGATTCCCGACGGCACTTATCTGCCAAAGCAGAAATCACAGAACATGCATAACTGAAAGTGCTGTTCACTGAAGCAGCACTTTCAGTTATGTATGCTGGTTGTGCCAGTTGCACTACTGTGCGGTTAAGGGAGAATTCCCTTTTTCCCACTGTAGTGCGACCTCAGAGTGAGAATATAAAAGTGGGGGGTGGACTTTAATGAAAGCGCTTTTTTGGTGAAAGCGCTTTTGTTAAAGTGTGTTCAGGTATTGTGGATTCGGACTATTGAACTTTCGTTCAATAGTCCTAGATCCATATATATATATATATATATATATATATATATATATATATATATATATATATATACTCAGTTCTTTTTTTTCCCTCTGGTCTGGTTAATTGGTGAGTTAATGATTGAAATGTTATAAAATGATTTCTGATTTGAGGCAGATGTTACTTCTAAATTGCTGTTTTTATATGAAAGGGTTAATTTTTTTATGATGTTGATGTTTTGTGAGGAAACTGGTGGTCTGTGTGACTATTCTCATTGTGGAGATTCATGACATGCAGTGACAAGGAAGGATGAGTGTTTTTTTTTTTTTTTTTTTGCTTTCTGTAAACTCTAAAAGCTTCAAGATTTGATTTCCCTCTGAAAATGCTTTTTTCATCACTAGAGACAATCTCTGCTGTGCATGAGCCTATTTGATATACTTTTAACAAGTTATTATGAGCTGCAGCAGGGAAAATATAATGATGACATCACTTGACCCTCTTGAAATTATGTTATCCTTCACTTAGATATACTTTTAATAAAATAATACTTTTCTGATAAAAATGTTTTTAACTCCTTTTATAAATTTTTTTTTTTTTCTTTTATAGATGCATACATTCAGTCAGTGACACTTTTTTAGTAAAAAAATGATGAAGGAAATGAGAGGAGCTGCAAATTAAATACATATTAATATATTAATATGTTACATAACTAAATCTTTAGTTACTAAACAGAGGGTAGTGAGACTTTTTTTGTAATAAGTGTTTTATAAATATATATATATATATATATATATATATATATATATATATATATATATATTCAACAGATCCTTGTATGAAAAATGTTAGATAGATGACTGAAAAAATGATTAAACCATCTGATGTTTCTTGAAAAGTCTTGGAAATATTGACAATCTTATGCATACTTTGATCTGATGTGAATTTCTGACATATCTATTTATCAGAGGTGCTATTATTATATGTGATATATTCACATAGCTTCAGTTACATTGGATACTCTCATTTTAATATATATTTCATGGACTCAGATTTCTTTAGTTGCTTTCATAATGCTTTTCTTTTTTGTTATTATGCTATATTCTAAGTAGAGATGGATAATTTGTGTCTTTTTTTGTTGAAGAGGTGGTGGATGAATGGTTTAGTTAAGTTTTTAACTAAACCAGAAACTTTATGTTTCATGTATGTGTTTGTAAAATGTTTTGGGTTTTTGAAAGTAGTGCTTAATGCATGTTATCCACCCATGATAAGTAAGTTTTCAGTAGATTCCAAGTCAACACGGAAGAAAGGTCTTTCAGTAAGTAACAACATACAGATTATAGTAAATGGCTTATAAATGTTTATCATTAAATATTAATGGTTTGAACAATAATGTCAAAAGAGCTGGTTTGTTTAAATGTATCAAAATGCATAAAGCCCAAATCATCTTTTTACAGGAAACCCATCTATTAAAAAAGACCTACAAAAATACTCATTTAATGGCTATACCATTCTGGCTGATTCATGTTTTAAGACTAAGAAAAGGGTCACTCTTATTCTATGGAAAATACTTGTACTATGCCAAGAATAATAGATATAATTTCAGATAAAGATGGGATGCTAAGCATGGTTATTTAGGAAATCAATAGGAAGTATTATACTTTGATTAATACATACTTAATACCAGGACTAAGTACTAAATATGTTGACAAATATCTGGACCTGATTACTTTAAATGCAAAAGGGTAAATAATAGCAATGGGTGATTTTAACTGCCTATTATCAGGCAATGATACTATTAAAAGTGTTTATATTACAACATTGAAGCTTTAGTTAATCAAATAACTAAGGCTCAATCTTGTAACATCGAAAGCTAAACTTGTCGAATGGATGATTCAACCAAAGGAAACACTTCCCTTGGCCAAATAAAAAAAAAAAAACTTTACATCTGAAATCAAGTGGGGGGGTGAAGCCCCCCCCACACCCCCTGATGTGGAGGGCTGTGCTCCACAACCCCCCTACCTAAATAAACCAACTCCGAGATTGCTCCAAACTGGAGAAATGGGCATACTCTACAGAATGGCCAAGGGAAGTGTTTCCCTGGGTTAAATCGGCCTTTCAATAATTTACGGTTTCAATATTACAAGTTTGAGTTTTACTTATTTGATTAAGTAAAGCTTCAATCATGTAATATACAACCTTCTAAAAATGGTAAAATAAAACTAACACCTCAAGCCAAGAGGTTACATTACTTTACAAACCAGGTGAACCTTAAAGATATACATAGTCTAAGAGAACATTATTCCTTATTCTATACTCACTATTCATATCAGTTTGCTACACAAGCAAACATTGATAAAGTCTATGTATCAAATAATATATACTCAAAAATAAGTGATGTATCTATAATGACTTGCCACTTTCAGGCCATAATGCTATAAACTTTACATTAACTACACATACAGATGACTTAAGATTTCTACAGAGAATTCATGCTTACATAACTAAGTTAAAAGACTTTAGGGAATGGATAATGAAAGAAACAGACATGTTTATGGAATCAAATTATAATGATGAAGTTACTGATACTATACTATGGGATACCTTTAAAGTTTATATATATGGTAGAATAAAATATTAGTACCTTAAAAATAAAAGAGAGAGTGGGACAAAGAACATTTAGACCTGCAAAAAAATAGACAAGATAAAAATGAATGCAAAACCAAATAACAAAGTAGCACATAATGAAATCTACTAAGTTAAATAAAAAATACTTAGAAGTTCTGAATCATAAGGTAACCATAAACTTGGAAAAATTGAAATTACAATCTTATGCTTTAAATCCTAAATATCTACATAAAATAGCGGTAAGATCCAAAATAAATAAATAAATAAACAATCAAAATCTTATTAATGAGATTAAATATAAAAGTGATGGTTCAGTTAAGAATACATCTAACTTAATGGGCATATTAGAAGTGTTCAAAAACTACTATAAAGATATAAATAATAACACACCACTTTTGGAAACAGATAAAGTAATAAATACTTATAGTCAAAAAATTATAACTACTAAGGTGTCAATGCAACAAAATAACATATTAAATAAACAAATAATACTAACAGAAGCAAAAGAGCAAATAAAACATTTAAAAGGTAATAAAGCTCCAGGATCAGATTGAATAATTCCTAAACTATATATGATTTTTCCTGAATATATAATAAAGAAAATGATGAGTGCCTTTACTATGGTTAAGCAAAAATGCATAACACCTCCATCATGGAAATATTCAGTTATCTCCCCCATTTTAAAACAAGGTAAGGACCCCAAATCTTGTGATTCATATAGGCCAATTTCATTACTAAACACTGATTATAAATTTTTATGACAATAGCTAATAGGATAAAGAAAAATATTATCTAATCTAACACATAGTGATCAGACAGGGTTCATTCTTCATAGAAAAGTGCAAGATAACATTATTAAATTACTATCATTATTTGACATAGCATGTAAATACAAAAAAAACAACTATTATCAGCCTAGACATAGAAAAGGCTTTTGGTTCTATTAGTTGGTCTTATCTACAAAGAATTCTGATTAGTTTTGAATTCTCCTCAGATTTTGTCAACTTATTAATGAAAATGTATAGTGGGGCACAATCTTATGTGAAAATCAAATGATGTCTATCCTCACCACTAGAAATCCTCAAGGGAACTAGGCAAGGTTGTTGTTTGTCACCATTATTGTTTGCTCTTCAATAGAACCTTTTGCTCCATATATCAGAAACAAGCAAAATATAAAAGGAGTTCAAGTTAAAAATGACCATCGTCCTAAGATACAATTATTTGCTGATGATATGTTGTTAACATTGGATGATATTGATATTTCTTTTCATGATGTTATAAATACCTTAAGGAAGTTTGAAAGAATTTCAGGGCTTAAATTTAATCATAATAAATCCAAAGCTTTACTAATTACTAACCTTATTACTCTGAACCAATACAAGACTTAAATAATTCCTACAGCAGGCACAGTAACAAACTAAGGATGCCTTTCTCATATTCAAGTAATATCAACCAGTATACTGGTATCATTAAGAAAAATTGGAACATATTGACAACGAATGAACAAGTTAGTAGATTTATAGATTCTGTTCCACAATTTGTTTTCAGAAATAAAAAGTCACTTAGGAGACGCTTGTGCACTCCAAGAGACAATAATAAATCTGCCATACAAGGAAGTACCATGCCTTGTAGGAAATGTTCTTTTTGTTCATATATCAATAGTAGTACCAGTTCTTTGCACCCAGTCACAGGTGAATTGTTTAAATTTAATATTAGAGCCACTTGCACTAGCATGCATGTGGTATATTTGGCTGTGTGCAAAGTCTGCACCAAATTTTATGTCAGAAAAACCGACAGAATGTTGAAAGACAGGATTAGGGAACACCTATTCCATGTAGGTAAGAGGAGTATGTTTAATGCTCTGGCAAAACATGTTGCCAACACTGATGTTATGCATTGTTTCAGTTTTATGGTTATAGGAATGAACTTTGAAAATAAAAGGGGAGGAGATACTAGGTTAAAAACAGAAGAAATTAAAGCTGAGTGGATTATAAGACTGAGGGCTAATGCTGGCCATGGATTAAATGACTGTATACCTTTGAGACCTCCTTGAAATCTAGACCATTATGTAAGAAATAACGAGGTAGGATATATATTTTTAATATTATTTATGTGGTTGTGCTCAATAGATTTTATATATAAAGAGGTATATATGTTGCATTTTTGTGAAGATAACATATATATATATATATATATATATATATATATATATATATATATATATATATTATTTTTGTCATGTTCCTTTACAATAGATTTTATGTAAATAGAGGTATATATGTTGCATTTTTGTGAGGATAACATATACATATACATACACACATACACACACATGTTCCTTTAAGTTTGTAAAGTATTATGTCATGTGATTTTAATTTTGTATTTAAACTGATGTGGTTTTATGTGTTTGATATTACACCTGATGAAACTATTGGTGAAAGAACTTGTGTTTGATTAAATCTACTGTTTTTGAACCTGGAGCCTTGCCTATGCTGTTTTTGTGATACAATAATTTAATAACCACCATTAGTGAATTAATCAAATGATGGAATAAAACTTTCTTCACAATGGAGGATAGGCTCTCTTTAATTAAAATAATAATTTTACCTAAAATTTTGTTTTATATACAATCATTAATACTACCCCCTCCCAAAAACTAATTTAAAAAAATGAGATTCCATGCTACTTAAATTTTTATGGTTCCCCTTAAAACCTAGGAATGCATACAAATGGCACATTAGAACTTGGAACAATAATGGGATAGCATTCCCTAGCTTAGATCTTTATTCCAAATCAGTTATGAATGTAATATTACATTGGATCGCACCTAGCTATATATCTGGCTGGAAAATAATACACGAGATTCATATAACTGATGTCAGAACTATAGAAAATCAATTTAAGGAACAATACGGAATAAGTAGAGTTCATTGGCTTTTACATGAATTTTGTTTATTTAATAAGAAGTTTGATCATTTTTCTTATGGCATTAATCAAATATTTAATAACTTTAAAAATATAATTGATTGTAATTACAACATTAAACAATTCCTATTTCTTACATTCCCCATAGCATACTCCCCTAATTGCCTAGATTCATTCAGCATCAATGTGATGCAAAAATTAAAGGAAAATAACTTGATATTTTTTTATTTATTTTACTTATTTGCAGTTGGTTAACCAGGATAGTCCATCTGGCCAATAAGAACCCATTTTCAATGGAGTTCTGTGGAGAAAAGCTCCAATACAAAGGTTACAAAAAGATTATAACAGATATTCTGGCATCAGTTTATTGAAAATAAGAATATTAAACCACTAAACTCTCTTCTATGTAGTTTTGATAATAGTGAAGATAGTTGGTTGTTTATATACTAATTACGGCAGTTTATAGAAAACAAAATGAGAGTATGAATCAACCTAGAGACTGAATCTATACCTAGTTTGATCCAGCTTTTTATTAGGTGTCTTGAAAAGACAGATGATCAAAAATTAAGTATCTCAACTATCTATACTAAGAGAAGACACTCTAAAGTTTGACTCAGATTTTTGACTTACTATGTAAAGATTAATGGAGAACAAATATCTGATAAATCCAAAAAACTGTTATTGAAATCTATGTATGGTACCTCTTCTTCATTATATTGGAGATTGTATACATGGAAATTTATGAATAGGAGTTTCTAAACTCCAAATAAAATAAATTGTATAATCAAAAACAGTGAAAGTAAATGTTGCAAATGTGTTGAATTACTAGAGGCCAACTGGGTTCACGTGTTCATTGAATGTAGAAATGTTGTTCAATACAGGAAAAACTTCAGATAGTTTGTAAAGGATTTATGGTCTGATAACTGTCATATTTCTAATTCACTAATCCTATGCAATGTTCTTGTACCTAAATTAATGCCTAATTCTCAGATTCAGTTACTCTGGTCAATTTGTCCAATTGCCAAAAAAGTTATTACTTTGAACTGTAAAAGTAAACAAGATTTGCAGCAGGATTCACGAAGCCTCCGTGTAAGAGTTACAAGGCTTACACGGAGGCTGCAGTTAAACGGTGTGACATCAGCATGCCATGCATATGCATGAGGGCATGCTGAATCACACCTAAGGTTAACACGGTCCGTGTAAGACAGTAGGGGGCGTGTCCGTAGGGCGAGCCCTGCAAATGGACACGCCCCCAGAAGAGTAAAAGTCCCGAAAGTAAACCCCCACGACAGAGTCCGTGTAAATGTGAATAAACACAACACAATACATGCCCCCACAGACTATGAACATAAAATGTAAAAATTAACGTCATATTTTTAAAGATGTTTGCCTGTGAGTGCGCTCGTTTGCGCGGGCATGCCCGTCGCATAGCCACAGTTAGCAGTCAGTAGAAAAGCATATAAGAACTAAATATGCAAAGTAAACCAAGAAGCAATAGCGTAGCGGTAGAGATGTTGGCTGAAGAGGAGGCAGTCGTGGTTCGAGCCCCCACAACATCAATTTTTATTTTTAGTGAAATAAGAACTAAACAATTCCCTGATATATATGTACATGTATAAAATTATTTTTATGTAAAATGTAATGAAATGGGCCATGTATTGTGAAGAAATGTGTGAAATAAAAAAAGAATAAATGTCAGAAATGCCCATAGTTGAGCTACACTCTAACAAGTTGAGTATATCTGCCCATAGGTGAGCAGTGTTTTAACAGGTGTAAAATGAGTGCCCGTAGGTGAGTAGTGGTTTAACAGGTGTAGAAGGAGTGGCCGGGGATGAGCAGAATTCCAACATGCTGAAACTGTGTGCCCGTAGCTGAGCTGAGCATAATATGCATGCTGACAGCCAAACGGCGCGTAAGCCAGCGTGCCCCGTTTGCGCGGAGCTGCGCACCGTGCCAACAAGCTAACTGATGAGCAACGTTGAGCAAGCTGTATCAAAATTACCTTTACACAGACACACCTCCTGGCCTGTGTAGACAGTCATAAAATATAAAAAGCAATGGCCAGGCTCGAACTCAGGATACCATGCACCATAGTCAAAGTACTGAACCACTAAGCCATGACAGTTGCTCTTAGAAATGCAGTAATAGCATATATATAGGAATGAATGGAAAGAGGAGCATGACAAAGCAGGTTTTGTGAAGCTGATACAATTCCAAAATGGCCAATCACAGATAAGTGCAGGAAAAACGGCATATATAAGCCCCATAGGCAGGAATACACAGCATATCCGATTGTGGAACCGACTTGCAGTCAGGATGGCAGGTGTAGGAGAGGGTAGTTGCTTCCGAGCACAGAGGTGGGGCATTGAGGAGTCCAAATATATGGTTTGGCTCCTCGTCCATGATCATGAGGCCCAACTCATGCAGGGCCAGGTCCTGTGGGGAGCATATAGGGCTTTAGCATGGGACCGGTTGGCACATGATCTCACCAGTGCCACAGGAATACCAAGGACTGGTGAACAGGTCCGTCACCACCATGCAGACCTGAAGAGACGGAAGCAGGACCAACTGAACCGTTGGATCCAGGAGGCCTGGCAAATGCCCAATGTCCCACTACTGAGTAAGTTACATGTAATTATTTATGTAAGAAATTAGCCTAGCTGATATTATGGAGATGCGTATTCCAATATTACTTCATTTATATTGCAGCTGCAGGTGTCTGTTCTGCGAACCGTCGAGCCTATGTCGATAGGCTGGTGCGGTTGCACCACCAGGCAGGTCAGTAATTCTCTCCCTGTAACTGTAAAAAAATAAGTATGACAGCTTGCAAAAGAGTGCAGTGTAGTCACTTATTAATAAAAAGTGCAAGTAACAGTGTAAGAGAGTTTGCAAGTATTGTTTGATTACATAAGTGTGATGCAGCCTGTAATTCAAAAATAAAAATGAAACAAGTCTGAAATAAAGATGTTCCAACTGTAATATAATAGTACATAACCTGCAGCAGGCTGAAAAGTACAGCTACAGAAGCTGAGTAAAACACATGTGTGAAATATATCCCTGTTTAAATTCTGAAACATGACACAAGTGAGACTGTTGGAAAGGATTGTTATAACTAAAAGTTAAACATGTCAATAAAGAATCCTATATAAACGCATTCTACAGACATCTCCAGGAATGCATGGATCATGCTATCCCAAACAAAACCAAGACCCAATCATCCAAAGGCAGGCGTCCAGTCTGGTGGACCCCTGCCATAAATAAACTGTACAACAGAAGGAGAAAGCTACTACATGATAGCGCAAAATCCCTAATAGGGAAGGCATCTCTGATCAGTACTAGCAAAAAATTACAATCCCTCATAAAATCCTCCAAGGCCAGCTTCGAGAGAAAAATTGCACAGGACACCAAAGACAATCATAAGGCTTTTTTTCAGTTATGTTAGGAACCTGGGATGCAACTCCCAGACTTGTTCTGAGTTGATTCTAAATGACAAAAAATACACTGAACCCACAGACATCGCCAATATCCTGGCAGACAGGTTCAGTGCAAACTTCTCCACCCCCTCCCCCCAAAAAGAGCAAGTATCTATCCTGGCAGAGGGCTGCCTCCCAAACATCTCTGATGCTCAGATGAAGGCTGCCCTCTCCAAAGCAAAAAACACTGCTTCCATGGGACCAGATGGCGTCCCAGGTTGCGTCCTACATGAACTCCAAGAGGAACTAATCCCTCAAATAAAACAACTATACAATCTCAGCCTCACTACAGGATATGTGCCCACAGAATGGCATACAGCAACAGTGGTCCCACTCCACAAAGGTGGAGCCTCTATGGACCCTGGAAACTATCACCCCATAAGCCTGACTAGCTTAGTCTGCAAGGCTATGGAGAGGATCATGATGGAGCTCATAAACAAAGACATTGGGGACCTACAGACACTAGATCTTACCCAGTTCGGCTTTGTCAAGGGCAGATCCTGCCTTTTGAACCTGGTTGACTTCTTCGAAACAGTCACCAAAGCCATAGATGAAGGGAAGGTAGTCCACACAGCCTATCTGGACCTTGCAAAGGCATTTGACACAATACCCCACTCGGGCATCATAGATAAGCTATCCAGCTTAAATATAAACCCTGTGTCACAAGATGGGTCACAAACTGGCTCAAAGACAAAACCCATAGAGTGAGAGTTGCTGGAGCCATGTCAGACTCAAAACCGGTCACAAGTGGCATCCCACAGGGTTCTGTCCTGTGACCACTCTTCTTCGGTATATACTTTTCCGAGGTACAGGCAAACGTGGGAGGACTATGGCTCACCAAGTTCACAGACGACTGCAAACTGGGCGCCATAATCGACTCTCCAGCTGACACAAACATCATTCAAAAAGGTCTCACAGAGACAGATAACATGGTTTAAAACTAAATGCCAAAAAATGTATAGTCATACCCTTTGGCAAAAACAATGTGCCCACAAATTACCACATAGGCGGAAACCCATTAAGTACAGAGAAAGTTATTAGGGACCTGGGGACCCAAGTTGATAGCAATCTCTCCTTTGAAAACCACATTGCCAAAGTGGTTAGAAAGACTTTCTACATAGCCCACCTCATCATGAAGGGTTTCACATCTAGATCAAGAGAGGTAATCGTGCCCCTTTATTCATCCCTCATCAGGCCCATCATAGAATACAATGCCCCTTTTGGGATGTACCTTACCCGACACCTGCAGCAATTAGAAAGACCCCAAAAGTATCTCACCAAGAGGATCAAGGGTCTCAAACTGATGCCATATGCTGCTCGGTTAAAAAAACTCCAGCTCTACTCAGTTGCATACCGCCTACTTCGAGGCGATCTATGGCTGACATACAAAGCTATGTCAAATCCAGAATTAATGGACATGCTCCACCTCAGTAAATCTAAATCCCTTAGAGCCACATGCTCGAGGGACTTGAACCTCAGCACAGAAATAAATAGAACTTGCTGGAGGGACAGGTTCATAACCCAGAAGCTCCCTTCGCTCTGGAATAGAATTCCAGTTCATGTGAGGCAGAGCACCTCACTGAATCTCTTCAAGAAGAATCTCGATAGGTGGATGGGGGATCATAGGTTTGTCCCAGGGATTACTCCCGTGTCACTATTAGACAGAGGCACAGTAAACTAAACCTTAAAAAGGGCACAGTATACTCAAATCAAGGGGTGGCGTAAGCCATACAGAATCAGGCTAGGCTTATAATTGCCCCAGGGCAGATAGCCTAGTATGAACCTATGAACCTATGAACCTACCATCCTGAATTGTAAAAATAAAACAAGTGAGAGAGTGTGAGAAAGAGGTATGAATCCACCAATAAAGTAGTAATAACTCCTGAATAAAGTATACTGCAGTCAGTACAGAATGAAATGAATGTGACAGGCACAACCAAACAGCAACATGTGTTGAAAAAAGTACTGAAGCTGGAATGTGTGTCCCAAAATCTGGATATGTTGCTCTCAGTTTGCAATATGCAGATAGTATGGTTGTATGAAATACCAAACATCCACAGTTGTCTAGAGCCATATAAAGCAAATGTAGCAGGATGATGTAGCTGAACAGAGCCAGGTATGAATGTGTATGAATAAAAATGAAATGTATATTGATGTAGCAGTAACATTCCTATCACCAACATGAATAAGTTGTCACATAGGAAACTGTAATCAGACCTGTAGTGTGTATATATCTGCAGCTAGTAGAAATGTACAGCATATGTATAGGTATTTGAAGTTGTTAATGAAATATTTCTTCACCTTACCCTATAACCACAAATAATCCATTCCATGTGAAATGGGTATGTGTATTCACAATTAACACCCCTGGACAATTGTCCTGTTGGTTCATACATATTTGCATGTACATTGATGCATGTGCCCTGTTCATACATCCAAACCTGATGGCCTGTTGCCATCATTCAACCCTGCATGTTGTTGGAATGTGTACTGTTGTTCAAATTATGCATGTGTTATGCTTGCTGTTCAATGGCTTGAATTTATGGGTGTTTGGTTAATGGGAATACTAATGCATGCTGTTACAACTAATTGTGAATGGTATTGCACGTTACTAACCCAAACTGTCAGTAAATAATGCAAAACATAGGACGACAGGGAAGGAGGGTTCCAGCAGACCCACCTCTCCCACCTCAGCTGTCGAGTGCAACTGGCAGTAGTGCTCAGGCCGGACCCTCCTCCGGTGGCCCTGTGCCACCTGTGGGTGGAAGTGCTGCAGGGGATGGGGCTCATCCCCCCTCTGCAAGTGTGGCCGGAGGAGAACATCCACTCACCCTCTGTCGTGTCCAGACTGTGGTGCATAGGGAGATCCGGCACACTGTGCTTGGGCCCCTATGCCAGCTTGAGGCACAGGTGGCACAACTCATGGGCATGCCTGCTGCCCAGCCTACACAGCCCCCAGCACAGCCCCATCCTGGGCAGTGAAGGCACAGTGGCAACTGCCCATGGGTGGGGATCTCAGTTCCACTGTTGCCATCTGTGGGCTCATGGGCTCGAGATATCCAAACATCCGTCCCCGTCAATTGTGTAACCTCCCCACATGTGTCATACACCACCCCTGTATGCATCTTGTTTGTCTTGTCTGTTAACCTCCCCTACCTACCTCCCCAGCTATACCGACTTCCCGTACCTGACATACCAGTGTCACCTGAAAAAAAAAAAAATGGCACCCTGTACCCACAAAAAAATTACGCCCTATACATAGCTGCCCATTTTGCACACATGTCTGCTGGACATGTAAACTGGCAATTACAATTGGCTGTACAACAAATATTATTGTTGTCCTCACACCTCTCTCAGGGGTGGAAGGTTTCAAATTTCACACCAAATTACAAACATATGCACAGCTGTTGCTGACGAAGAAATGGGCAGCTATGGGCCTTTCCTACATCCCTCCTGCAAAACCCGAGCTTGTTTTCCTACTGTCCTACCCTTTTTTGTGCCCCCTTTTTCACCACTTTCCTATATCCCCATTTTCTTTTCTTTAAAAGAAAATAGCGCAGGTGTGTGCGAGAGTAAGCACTTTTAAGCAGTAGTAAGCGGGTGTGTGCTTCTGTGCACTTAGCTAAGCGTGTGTGCGCAAAGCTAAGTGGCAGTTCGCATGCGTGATCTCCGTGCAAACCAGCGCTAACCCTCTTATAACTGCTTAAAAGTGCCTTAGTCACTCTGAATGACAAGGCCTGTAGTTTTCTCAGCAGCAAAATAAAATACCTCCCTCAGTCTCGAACCCAGGACCTTGGAAACACTAGTCTGCATGACTTACCATGAAGCCATGACTGCTATACAAGAACATTGTGCTGAAAGAAATATATCATAAAATAGTAGGAGTTAATGTAAAGGGAATATAGCAAGTCTAGTACACAAAGCATGTCATGTATATTTACTTTCAAATCTAGTGGATTTGTAAAATAGTACTGTGTGCTGAGAAACAGTCATGCTAGTTGGTAGCTACTAGGTAATAATGTCACAGTAGCATCTGGCAAGCCACACACATACTCAGAGCAGGATAAACACTGCCATAGTTGAATAGTTAAGAGATCAGACATAGCAACTGTGACTGAGTTACAGGGATGTCCCTGATGTGAAAACAAATGTCAACTGTGCCCCACTGACACCCTGTCAAATGCACTAACAGTAGGCAGAAAGGTGTAACTACACATGCAATGGTAATTATGAATGACTGAAGGTATGCACCACCTGCACGTCACAAATGGTGTACTAATACATATGCTTGAAATAACCCACAGTCACAACTGCAGAATATCAGAATATGTCATTGGAGTATCCCACTGCTATGTACCATTCCATGAGGCTGATAAAAGATGCACCGGAGAGTATCTGAGGCCTGTTCAGCAGCATGATCAAATACCCTTGTAAGTGTCAAGGACCACACCATGGCCAGACCACACTGCATGCAGTAACAACCTACCACAACAAACACATAGGGAATTGCTGCCCAAACAGATTTAGCAAGCATTACAAGCTGTGAATGTAAATGGAAAATAGGAAAGCCATAGCAACACATTACAGGAAAGACACCTAGCAGGCATACAAGGAGTGAATGTAAAGGCCAAATATTGAAGCCATAGCAACAGATTGCAAGAGCCACTGTTATATACCAGTTACACCACAATCCCCACAGGAAAGCACATGCACCCATATACACAGTATTACTAGTCGTAGGTGTCAGTTTACATACACATGGAGAAGAGGACACTGGAGGAAGGAATACTCAGCTTACAGAACAACATGCATTGCAGTGTCTACAACACAGCCTGAAATATGAGAGACATACCAACCCTTACACTCACAGAACAGTGTCCACAGCAAACCAGCATGGTCCCCACCCTGATAATCTGAAAGGGCTACGCCTACCTAACAGACCTTTTTATAGCACAGTCCTGTAATCACAGTGAGAACTGCAATCACTACACAACAGGCTGCATGCAATTAGTAAATGCTGGCTAACAATTGGTGCAGAGGCCATCACATGGACATGTGCAGATACCTACAAAAGCATCCTGTACTCCCAGTCCACACATGCAATACTTTCATTGCACCTGCTGGAGGTAGAGAGAGAGAGAGAGAGAGAGAGAGAGAGAAAGAAAGAAAGAAAAAGAAAGAAAGAGAGAAAGAGAAAAAAAAAAACCTGTAACAACAAAACAAAGAGGCTAACAGCAGGCCAAGTAACTGCAAGCCTACGCAAACAGCTGCAACAAACACAGGTAATGTAAAGTACTACTATAATAGTCTACATACTGTGAACCCTCCAGATGTGTTATTGGTCTGTATCTATGTATATGAAGATGTGCATAGGGCCGGGGACATACTGCAACTGTCACTGAAGGCTCTACATACATATGTATGTGAAGGTAGCTATGTGCACATAGCAATGTAGGTTGTAGTGCAATGTACAAGTAGGTTGTACAGTAATGGATGTTCAGCAGTACATTACTGTGTGTATACATATGTGAAACTAAAAAGGAATATATATATATATATATATATATATATATATATATATATATATATATATATATATATCTAACGTGTATACGTATGTATATGGAGATATGTATGTATATATGTATATATAATATGCATATGTGTATACATAGATAGAGAGGGATGTAGAAATACATAGACATATATAGTTTCACAGTGTCATAGTTTAGTACTAGGCTATCTGCAGACAGTGCATAGAATAGATTTATAAAATTGCGCCTCTGTATAGTAGTGACACAGTGAAGACCCCCGTACATAATAGCATTAGTTTACTGTGCCTCTGTCTAGTAGTGACACAGAGATGACCCCTGACGTAAACCTATGATCTCCCATCCACTCGTCAAGATCTCACATGAAGAGTGTCAGTGAGGGTCTCTGCCTAACATGAACTGGGATCCTGTTCCACAGTATGGGAAGCCTCTTAGTGATGGATCTGTCCCTACAGTATGTCCTATTCATATGTGTGCTGAGGTTTAAATCTGTAGCTGTTGTGGTTCTGATGGATTTGGATTGTATGAGGTGGAACATGTCCATCAATACATGATTGGACATGGCCTTGTACATCAAGCACAGATCACCCCTAAGTAGGCAGTATGCTAATGAATAGAGCATGAGTTACTTTAGTCTGGCAGCATATGAAAGTTGTTGGAGACCCTTGATCCTCCTGGTGATGTACTTATGGGGTCCCCCTAGCTGTTGCAAGTGCCAGGTGAGGTACATACCAAATGGGGCATAGTACACAGTCATGGGCCTGATAAGGGAGGAGTATAGGGGTACAATGACCCCTTTTGATCTGGATGTGAATCCCTTCATGATAAGGTGGGCAAGGTAGGAAGTCTATCCAACCACTTTGGCAACGTGGGTGTCAAATGAGAGGTCAGTATCGATCAGTGTCACCAGGTCTCCGATTACTTTGTCTGTACTCAGTGGGTTACTGTCTATGTGATATTATGTGGGTACCTTGTCTGTCTGAAAGGGTATGGCTATACATTACATGGCATGCAGTTTAAGGCCATGACTCCGGCACCAGTTGTCGGTGTCCGTGAGGCCTGTCAGTAGGATGTATGTGTCAGCTGGTGTATCGACTATGGCGCCTAGTATGCAGTCATCTTTGAACATTGTCAGCCACTACCCTCCCACGTCTGCTTCCACATCTGAGAAATATATGCCGAACATGAGCGGTTCCAGGACAGAGCCCTGTGGGACACCACTTGTGACTGGCTCTGAGTCTGACATGGCACCAGTGAGTTTGACTGTAGGGTTTCTATCCGTTAGCCAGTTTGCAACCCATCTTGTGACATATGGATTTGCATTTCAGCTGTTGATCATGTCTATGATGCCAGAGTGCGGTATTGTGTTGAAAGCCGTAGGCAAGTCCAGGTAGGCTGTATAGACTGCTTGCCCTCATCAATGGCTCTAGTGACTGATTTGAAAAGGTCAACCAGGTTCATAAGGCAGGACCTGCCCTCTACAAAGCCAAACTGGGTGGGATCAAGTGTCTAAGTCCCCAATGTCTCTGTGTATGAGTTCCATAATGATCCTTTCCATAGCGTAGCAGACCAGGCTGGTTAAGCTTATGGGGCGGTAGTTACCAGGGTCTGTAGAGGTGCCTCCTTTGTGGAGTGGGACTACTGTTGCTGTATGCCAGTGTCCAGGTACATATGCCATAGTAAGGCTATGGTTGAATAGCATTTAATGTGCATGTGTAGCTCCTCTTGGAGTTCACGTAGCATGCAACCTGCAATACCATTGGGTCCCATTAATGCTGTGTTTACAGCTTTGCTGAGGGCGGTTCCCAGCTGGACATCTGAGATGACATGGAGGCTACAGTCAGCTGGGATAAGTAATTCCTCATGTGTGGGTGAGGGAGGGGAGAAATCTGCATTGAACCTGTCTGCCAGAATTTTGGCATTATCTGTGTGTTCAGTGTAGCTTTTGTCACTGTGAACTAACTTTGAACATATCTGAGGGTTCCCACCCAGGTGTGTAACATAGCAGAAGAAGGCCTTGTGGTTATCTGTAGTGTCCATAGCGATGTCCCTCTCATTGTTGGCCTTGCATGTTTGTACGACAAAACGTATCTTTCTACTAGTGCTGATCAGAGATGCCTTAGCTCTATGGAAATCTGCTCTGCCGTGCAGTAGCAACCTTCTGTTGTTATACAATTTGTTCAATGCTGGGGTCCACCAGACAGGACGCCTGCCCTTGGTGGAGAGGGTCTTGGTTTTATTTGGTATTGCATGATCCATGCATTCTTGGAAATGTCTGTAGAAAGCATATGTGAAGGTGTCTGCATTGTGGGATGTGGTTTCCACTGGCCCAGTGGGCATAAAGGATACCGACTCATTTATAAGAAGTATAAAGTTGTCATGTGAGAGGTTTCCCACTGTAGTCTTTTGTGTTGTGGGGCAGGTGGGATATGTATATCCAGGGGGATTAGTCTGTGGTCAGATGTGACTAGTGAGGGGTATACTCCCAGTGTGTAGCACATTGTCCCCATGTTTGTGATGATCAAGTCTAGTATATTATCTCTCCTTGTGGGAGAGGTGACTAGCTGTTCCATTGCATTTGACTTAGTGAATTCTGTGAATCTTTGGGCTAGGGTGTTTGGGGTAGAATAATGCACCCAGTGTATGTTAGGGTAGTTGAAGTCTCCCAATATGATGGTGTGTGGTGGGACATTCATATCCTCCAATGTCTTCAGGAAGGATGACTGTGGTTCCTGAGATTGGGAGGGTGGTCTGTAACATGCTACCAGTTGTATAGCAGGTTTGCCTATGGTTATCTGCACCTGGATGGTCTGTGATGCTTCATGTGTTGCCACTAACCAGGAGGTGTGGGTGTCCTTCATGAATATGGACACACCCTCTCCCTTTTTGTTTTGTCCTGAGTCCTGGGGCCAAAAAGCATGATACGGGGTATAGCCTGGTACTGCTGGTGTGCTCTCAGGAGCCTTGAACCAGGTTCTCACTTACTGCACAGACATCGAGATTGGTAGAATATGTACGTGCAGATATATGTAATACACACATACATATATAGATATATGTAGATACATATACATATACAGATAGATCTGACTGACAACAGATATGTCTGTATATGACTATCTCTCTCTCTGTCCCACCCCTCTCACTCTCACTCTCCCTCTGTCTCTCTCTCACTCTCTCCGCCTCTCTCCCCATATCTATATGTATATATCTACGTCTATATAAACATATTATATACATATATACAAACATATATATATATATATATATATATATATATATATATATATATATAAATATATATATATATATATATATATATATATTTATATATATATATATATATATATATATATATATATATATATTATATATATACTGTGTATGGCACATGTGTGCATAAGTCTTGCAACAGGTGCCTGGTTTCAAAGGCATGGAGTGAACACCAGTGTGGATACTGGAGTACCATACCCCATTCAAAAACACTGACACCAGTAACCACCACATATGTGCATGCCTGCCCACCACTGCATGTGTCAGGGGGGAACAGGGGCAACAAGTGTACAATAGGCTCCCCATTGATATACACAGTGGCACACTAGTCCTGTAATACCTGTACATGGAATGTGTCAGCGGACATGGTGTGTCAGCTATGGACATGTAGGTCACTGTACCCCTCCACACCCCACAATGTCCTACACGGTATGTACCTCCCATGACAGCTACAGATATGGAGAAGGACACAGACATATGCAAGTAACTGTGTCAATGCACTCAAACACAATACCTATGCAGAGTGACTGACAAGACCACAGAGTGCACACAGACTACCTACATAGAGGTTACCACTGCTGGATATACATAGTTTGGTCACACCCATGACAGTTGTCTAACAACCATGGTAACACCTCCAACATCCACAACACAAATTACCTATGTCTGTCGTCCTTGTCACTGCAGTATAGAGCACATGGTGGAGGTACAGGACCCTACCCACAGATACGACATACCCTGTAGTAGACCACACAGAATGAAGAAGCAAGGTTCCCCATGAGTAGATGTCAGACATACCCCTGCTGAATGTTATGCAGATAGGTAATATGCCATATGAGTCACCCTGTGTAACTGTTTGTAAGGAGCAGGTATGATTATAACACATGTGTCACAAGGGGCAGGGTAGCATAACAGTAGGCCCAGGGCGAAAGGCACACTACCAACCTAAGACACAATGCACACCCATGAACACATTGCAAACGAAATATGTGAGGTGGAATGAGTGTGCCAGTGACTGGGTGCATGTTGTGTACTGGTGTGATTGCTCACCATGACTGTCTGTCTGTCATGGTAGTGTGTGTCCTTGGTGTGAGGCCAAAGACAGGTATGTGAGGTATTGCGATCAACAAATACTACATTGCCATATGTTGTGCTGTGTTACCCTGTATGTCACTGTGGTGTAGGTAGGGTTATGGCAAGTAAGATTAGTGTGCATTACCAGTGAAATATGTAACGTGCATTGTGTGCAGTGCATGGGCTGACAATGTTCCCCATACAGTACCTTGATACAAACCCCCAGTGTAAGGTTGTGTATTGTACCTGAAACAGTGTGTTGACTGCTGCAGTATACTAGTCTGTCGTATGGAGTGTGCCAGGTACTGTTGCACAGTTGTTGGATGAGCACTAATATCTGGTCATTTACATGTGTATCCCCCAATAGACAGATAGATGCTATATATGGTGGTTAAGTTATATCACTGCAGTCGAGTATTATGTGTATTATGTGTGCCATAGTTTGCTGACAGATATTGCTGACATATTTTCCTTCTCCTTTTCAGGGCTATGGTTCGCCAGCAGAACCCTGTCTACTCTGCTACAGAGGAGGAAGAGATACACCAGAGCCTAGTGCAGGATTTTGCTGTACTCTTTTCCCGCACCAGCCAGAACCAGCAGGAGAGGGCTGCACTGTGGCAAGACCTGGTCCGTCGGGTAAATGACATAGGTGCACATAACCGGACATATGAGCAGGTACGCCATCACTGCAGTGATTTAATTAGAAATGTCCGTCAGCGTGCATTGGATATCCACAGGCAGCAGCTTGCCACAGGTGGTGGGGTGTCTAGACATCCTCTCCTCACCAGACTGGAGGGACTACTCCTAAGTGTTGTGGCTCTAGCCCAACAGCAACAGCAGCAGCATACATGTGTAATGATGGAGGCTGAAGCCACACAGCAGCAGGACACGGAGCATGCAGGTAACATGCCATGTGTATAGTTGACTGTTCTCTACACTGTTAGGTTATGCATGTGTGAGGTGTGACCTCATTTTGTAGCTGTAATCTTGGTAATTATTATGCAAGAGTGATATCCTCAATATCAGCAGTACACCTGTGGAAGCTAACTGTTGCACTACTGAACTGTATCATGCCCACAGTATCAAAGGCACAGTTGTGCCCATTGATGATGAATGTCTCTTTTCTGCAGGTCCCTCTTGTGTAACAGCAAGGCAGCCTATCCATGCTGGTGAGTGTGTAATACCATTACCTTCAATACTCTAGATACTAATAGTAATAATAGGCTGAAGCAGTAGTGCTATGTGTTTGATTGCAGGTGTGTTTGTGTCTGTGGGTTGATATCTCATATACTGAGATGTGTGCATGTGTGCATGTGCCCATGTGCGCATGTGTGCATGTGTGCATGTGCCCATGTGCCCATGTGTGCATGTGTGCATGTATGCATGTGTGCATGTGCCCATGTGCCCATGTGTGCATGTGTGCATGTGCCCATGTGTGCATGTGCCCATGTGTGCATGTGTGCATGTGCCCATGTGTGCATGTGTGCATATGCCCATGTGTGCATGTGTGCATGTGTGTATCAGTGGTGACATTGTGTACACATTGTAAACTGTGTTTCCTGTCTTACTCCCACAGATTCTGGTGCTGCTCTGGTGTTGTGCAGCAGGGAACCTGAATCAGCTGCTGTGGATAGTGATAATGATGATACCTGTGTAATGGCACAGGTAGGTGTGCCAGGGTCCGTCATTGGTCAGCCAATTGACACTACACAGCTGTCGACCCCATCAATGCGCACAGTCATCCTGCCAATACATCCTTTGTCACCAATGTCCCTAGGTGATGGACAGGATACAGTGGGCATTGACCAGGGTAATGTGGTATCGGTGGCACATGCATCCCCACACAGCAGCCATGGCCAGGGTCCTGACATGGTACCACACAGGCAGACATCCAGGGGTTCTCGTGGGAGCATCCATGGGCGTACCGCCCCTGTCAGACATGCCCACAGAGGTCTTTCAACCTCAGCTATGTTTCGGGCTGTAATGCAGGCACAGTCATGTATGGAACGGTACACCAGACAGGGTCTGAGGGAGCTGAGAGCATGTCACACAGCCATGAGTTACAGTATGCGTGATGTTGTGGCTGCCATCCGTAACTTCACCGAGGTCATTGACAGACGTTGGGGGGACACATTAGATCTGTTCCACAACTACATATCCATGAGCCAGGGCAATGGTGGATGGTTGAGGCGTCGACGTGGCCATATGCCAGCAACAGCAGCAGCTGGCAGCCATCGCGGATGACAACAGGCCCGCAGCCGCTCACATAGTGCCAGCAGCAGCCCCAGCAATGCTGGGTCTGTGCTGTCATCAGACCGCCCCAGGAGACCACGTGCACATGACACTGGACAGTCCCAACAGGGACCTGTCTCCAGTCACCAACCACCTGCTTCTGATGACAGTACCCAGTCTGGCTTAGTACCTGATACGGCCCATAGCACCCCTGCCAGGCACAGGTACCATGTCCGTGGCCACAGGCAGTGATCTGTATGACCTGGCAGGTACAGTCTGTGGCTGTCCACAAACACCTATATATGGCAGCCATAAGGTGGGACTGTGTGCATTCATACGCACATGCAAAGTGATAACACCTAGGGCTAACGCGTACATGCACACACTGCATCAACATTGCCCCATCTTGTACTGCTATCCCACACCAACACACACACACAGGCATGTCAATTGGTTGTATCAGTGGGAGACTCAGGCATACCAGGTACACACCCTGTGCATATGATGAAACTGTGCCACCTCCTGCAATCTGTAAAATTGGTGCATTAACAGGTTAACATGGTGCTGATGCACAGGGTGACTACATAGACGTGTTGTAATAGTATGATGTTGACAACAGTACAGTGTAATGATATCATTGTGGGTATATACCAGCATGCCTGATGGAGTTACAGTATGTATGTCATTGTATTGTTTTGTACACCCATAGTAATTACCACAGTGTTCTGTCTGCACATCTTTGCATACTGGTGGTGAGGCTGTCAAGTGATGGCCACCTACATAGGTAGCACAGGGGGTACAACAATGTACATATTGATACTCAATGATGGTCATGTAAACTGCGAGTTGCATGCTGTCCACACACGACTCTGCAATGCGGATGTTTCATGATGTTGATATCTGTGCAGTACTACACAACAGGTTCAAGGCTCACAAGAGCACACTAGCACTACAAGGTCACACCTCATACCATGCATGACAGCACCAAAACACAGAACTAACTATGACAGGAGGGAGAGTGTCCATACATGTCAAGGATACTGTGGTGCCAGGACAGGTAGCATACATCATACTAAGTCTTGAACTGCTGAGTGAGGGCTCAGTGTCTGTTATTTGATGTGTGTATTATTACAGGTATGAGCACTTGGGTATCAGGCCAGTTATTCAACATTACGAAGGTACGTGGTCTATACACTTTTGTGGGGTGCGGCTGGACCCAGCCCGTCTGACCTGTGAATGTCTGAGTATTGGATTATAGTGCCTGCATATATGCACTGTTACCTAATGGAAGTCGTACACC
This sequence comes from Protopterus annectens, assembly GCF_019279795.1. Taxonomy (NCBI): domain Eukaryota; kingdom Metazoa; phylum Chordata; order Ceratodontiformes; family Protopteridae; genus Protopterus; species Protopterus annectens. The sequence goes on from NC_056725.1 coordinate 430,538,189, forward strand.
TTGTTTGTTGTAGCATAGTCTACATACAGTCTGATGACTGTAGCTTTGTTTGTGTGCATGACTGCCTGTTATGTTCCTGAAACACTGATTCCACCTGCAGTGCAGATTTACAGTGCCTCTGTGGATCCCTAGTGACATCTGTATTGCTTACTGTACTGATGTCCATGTCTCACTTGACAGAATGTCACTGTTTGTCCTGTTTGCATGTAGCTTGCCTGTAACACATTGCATATGACTTACCTCGCATTTGCTCAAGACAGCATTCATATATGCCAGCACTAACAAATCAGGAGCACTACACTCTCACATAGTCACCTTGAGTACCTTGTTCCCCATTGGCCCTATGTGTCGTTACTTAGTATGGGAGTCACAATGCTATGGTAGCATGTGCAAAGGTCACCTGTCGATCTACTCTCAGGTCCAGTTGGTGAATCTTTGAGTCATGTGGCAATGTTACAGCTGCCTCATGTACACAGACAACCCTCTCCCCTTCCCATACACGGACAACACATGTGAGAGATGCAACCACATAGCCAATCTGGGGGCTAAGCTCTGTTAACTGAGCACTGGCATTCCCTGTCAAGTGGAGTGAGATACTACAATGAATGCAGTACCAGTCTCCCATAGACCTGCCATGACCGCAATCCAAACACAGAAACACACAGGTACATTATTGGACTCTCAGAATAGCATCCTGCCTGAGCAACTGACACCTGCAAAGCAGACACACAAGCAAATGTTAAGCCAGAGCAGAGCACGTGCAACACATTGCTCACAAAGCCTGTGTGCCAAACAGTCACAGGCCATACGGCTTGACAACACACCTGCTACAGTTGTATGAGGTACCTCTATCGTCAGGTACACTGAGGTCCTGCTCACCAGGCTGAACAAGGTGACGGTCATGCTGAGCTGCCCGTTTGGCACTATGATCCACCACATAACACAAGCATACCGGTCACTCCAAGGCATGTAGAAGTATGACTCAGTCATTGTCTGTTCCAGTGTGTATGACCTCTGACGCACCTCCCTGGACTACATGTTAGGGGACATAGAGAGGCTCTCTGAGCTTGTGGCACATGCTGGTATGACCCTGGCCTTGAGTAGCATCTCACCCTCACCAAGAATGCTGCCACAATATGTAGACAGGATCATCAGTTTCTGCAATTAACTTATGTTTCAGTGACATTCAAAGGGGATCCAATGCCTGTCAGTGTGGGATTACATGCTGGACAAGCCACATTCCTTTGCTTGGGACAGCTTGCACCTGTCACCCATGGGCCGTTGTATATTGGCATAGGCTGTTGCTACACACATAGTGACTTTGTATGCAAGGCTGACATTACATAGCCACCTACACAGGTATCACACGGGATAGGACACTAATAGAAATGCTACTCAACAGCAGCAGTGTAAACCTCAAGATGCATGCAGTGGAAACTGTCCTTAGCATGGGGTACAGCAATATCCGTGCAGTAACAGACTCCTAGTACAAGGCTCCCAGGTGCACACCATCAGTGCCAGGTCATTCCTGATACCATGCTTGTCGTCCCCTACACATGCACCAAACCAGAACAGGGGGGATGTATCCAAAGGCACCTAAGATACACACACCCCCAGGTTGGTGGCACTGCACAAAGCATCAGAGCCTATCCATGTGCAACTAACAGTGGGTTAGACTGCCTTCAGGTTCATAGCCTGGCACACACCACACTCCCATACCCAGGAAACCCACTTGGCCTTCCTGACAACACTGGGAATATGACGGTCTCTACACACACCATTATATGGTTGTATTGCAACTACCCAAACATAGAGTGTGAGCAGTACTCTAGCTCCAAGACCCTATCTGAAGGGTTCTTATCATTCATTCCCTGCATTGCTATGGAACAACTTGTTACCACTCCCACAAGAGGTGACAACATGCTGCACCTGTTCATCACCAACATGTGGACTATATGCTCCAGACCAGTCATGTATCCCTCGCTGGTGGGATGACACCATCTACAACCCACACTGTCTAGTCACATAACACATGCAGCCCCTGCACAGAACACCACAGTCATACAGTTGTCTGATGCATATTCCATGTATTCACATGAGGCAGGCTTCGGACATGGGAACTATTGCAATTCACAGGTACATATGTGTAGGTGGCACACACGTACATCATGTGTGCATTGACATTACTGATATAATGTATGTTGTGCAATATTGGGAACGACACCCCACACACATGGACAAACTGTGTGATAAAAATACACATGGCGTTTGTAGGATACAAACCCCTACCTAACTATGTTAGATCACTTGTGAGAGATGCAGTAGCAGAGCGCGCTATTTGCATTACTGGGAGGATTGCTTTCTCCTGCTGTACTTATAGGGTGCTGATATCATCAGTGTTTAGACAGTGGAATATGCAGCATGTGTTGTGTAGTAATAGTGGCCAAAAGGGACATTTTTCTTACACATGGAATTGCACACACTACTCCCCCACACACTGTGCACTTGCAGGATTCAAACCCCTATCTAACTATGCTATGACACTTGTGAGAGACGCAGTAGCAGAGCGCGCTTTTTGCATTACTGGGGGATTGTTTTCTCCTGCTGTAGTTATAGGGTGCTGACATCATCAGTGTTTAGACAGTGGAATATGCAGCATGTGTTCTGTAGTAATAGTTGCCAAAAGGGACATTTCTCTTACACATGGAATTGCACACACTAACCCCCCACACACATTCACACACACACTGTGCACTTGCAGTATTCAAACCCCTACCTATGTTATGACACTTGTGAGAGACGCAGTAGCAAAGCATGCTATTTGCATTACTGGGGGGATTGTTTTCTCCTGCTGTACTTATAGGGTGCTGACATCATCAGTGTTTAGACAGTGGAATATGCAGCATGTGTTGTGTAGTAATAGTTGCCAAAAGGGACATTTCTCTTACACATGGAATTGCACACACTACTCCTCTACACACATACTGAGCACTTGCAGGATGCAAACCCCTACCTACCTATGTTATGACACTTGTTAGAGATGCAGTAGCGGAGCGCGCTATTCACATTACTGGGTATAATTCCTGCTCCTGACATATGTATAGTGTGCTGACATCATTATGGATGAAGAGGTATGTACATCTGTTACTATCCATCAGTACAGGGGAGAGCATATCTATGCATTAACTTTGCACAGGCACAGTGGCCTACTGTACTGTGGAGGCAGACGCCAAATACACTGTGGATAGCCTTCTGTATTCCCTAGGGACAACAGTCTAGTATTGCACTCTATGGCCATATGTTTACCTGTCAGATGCAAGTATCTGTTGCTCATATACTGTTTGTGGGTCTTTATTGCCATAGCCTTCCCTATCTCTATAAATAACGTGTGTACTGTGGGAGATGTTTGCATATGAGTGGGATCCAGTACTTTACTTATGTCTCTGTTGTAACTTCACTGTGTGCACTGGGCAGATGTCTGTATTGTGGGAGGTTCCTGTGTTAACACATAGAAATGCCAGATATGTGTGTGCAACTGCTGAACTGTGACATGGCCTAAGTGTGTGAGCATGCCCAGTGTGCAGTTTGTATGGCTTCTTGACTGACATGTCTCATTTATCTAAGTGTGCGGGCATGCCCAGTGTGACCTTTCCTTATGTTGGGATCTGTGGACCACCACATTTGTGTTTTTGTGTGGATGCCATCTATATATCACATGTACAGTTGAGTGTTGGACATCAGGTTGTGTTCTTACTGCCCAAATGCTTTGTGTCTGAACCTAACAGGCATTATGCTGTGCCTGCAGGGTCGCCATGGGATAGTTTGCATACAGTTGTCATCATCCTTTCCTGCTGACCAAACAGTTGTATTGTCGTATAGTGTACTGGTGCAGAACTTTCACTGTGGTGGACAGTATAATCGGTTTCAGTCCTATCACTGCTTGTAATATTTATAGTGAGCACACCAGACTGGTTGAGGGCCAGTTGTGCAGATATGACCATGTTGAATTTTGTTCAGATATGGACAGCATAGTACATGATTGTCCGACATTGTTAATGTATTCCACAACTTGTGTGGACAGTGACAAACAATGGCCATGTGCCCTAGTCCATTTGTAATGCTAGTCAGAGAGTGTTTGTCCTTTAACACACATTTACTGGTGTTTGCCATGACATATGTCATGGTTAGTGTGCTGTGCCTCTGTCTACCCGTGACATACAGGTGATATCCAGGGTACACCTACCATCTCCCATCCAGTCATCATGATTCCTCTTGATGACAGTCACTGAGGGACTCCCTGGATATCCTGTAGTGGGAGTTTAGTCGTGAGTGGAGTGAGCTTCTGGGTTATGGGCCAATCGGTACAGCATGTCCTGTTTATGTCTGTGCTAGGGTTCAGACCTGTCAGCTGCATAGGTCACCAGCATTCAGTGTTTACATGGTGCCAAATATCCATTGATACCAGGTTGGTCATGGCTCTATACATCAGGCACAGTTCACCTCCAGCCAGGCAGTATGGCACTGTGTGGAGCTGCATTTTCTTTAATCAGGTGACACATGGCATCTGTTACAGCTCTGCGATCCTCCTGGTGGGGTATTTGTGTGGTCTTTCCAGTTGCTGCAGGTGCCTGCTACGGTACATCCCTGAAGGGTCATTGTACACAATTGTGAGGCTGCTGATGGATGACTGGAGAGGCACATTGACCTACCCTAACCAAGCTGTGCTTACCTTCATGATTAGGTGGGTATATGGTATGTTTCTGTAACCACTACAGACACATGGTTGTCACATGCAGGATATCTATCACCTTGTGTCCCCAGGTCTCTTATTGCTCCTGATGTACTTACTGGGTTAACACCTATGTGGTAATTTCTGGCCATGTACTGTGTTTCCACAGGGGTTGACTATACACTATTCTGCATTTAGCTTGTTGACATGGCTGTGGCACCACTTGTCTGTTTCTATGTGTGCCTTTTGTAGGTTGCTTGTGTCAGCTGGAGGGTCCGATATGGTGGCCAGTTTGTAGTCCTCTGCGAACCTGTTCAGACAGAGTCCTTCCATGTTGGCCTGTACCTATGTGACATATATAGCATACAAGAGAGGTCCCAAGACCATGCCTTGTGGGATGCCAGTTGTACCTGGTTTGCAGTCTGCCATGGTTGCAGCATGTCTGACCAGGTCAGTTCTGTCCTTGAGCTGGTTTGCAACCCATCTACTTGCATAGGGGTTTATAGTTAGGCTGGTGAGCTTATCTGTACCGCCATCTAGGGTATTGTATGGAAGGGTTTAGCAAGGTCCAGATAGGCTGTGTGATCAACATTCCCCACATCAATGGCCTTGGTACACATTTCACATGAGTCAGACATGTGTAAGGGGCAGGATCTGCCCTATGACAGCCACACTGGGTAGGGTCCAATGTCTGTAGGTACCCAATCTCGTTATTCATGGGATCCATGATCATCCTCTCCATTACTTTGCCAACCTAGATAGTCGGGGTTGAGGGGTGATAGTTTGCAGTATCCATTCAGGCACCCCCTTTGTGGTGTGGGACCACTGTTACTGTACACTGCTCTTTGGGTACATATCCTGTGGTAGGACTGATAGTGCACAGTACTGCTATTTGCTGTTCCATTCTTCTTACAGTACTTGTTGGACACAACCCAGGACACCATATGGTACCATTGATGCTGTGTGCTGTGCTTTGTGGATGCTGGCTGTTACCTCAGAATCTGCAATGTCAGGGGGCCAGCACTCTCCTGGGATAGATATTTGGCATTTAGGTGCTGGTGGGGAGTTTGGAAAGAATCTGTTCGGTAGGCTGTTGGCAATGTGTGTTGGTTTGGTGTATTGTTTGTGATATTAGAGTGCTGCAGAGCATATCTGTGGATTATCACCATGGTTCCTACCATCAGTTAGGACAGCTGTGTGATAATCCTTTGTGTCCTGCACAATTTTTATCATCATAGGTTCATAGGTTCATACTAGGCTATCTGCCCTGGCCTTGTTTGAGCATGGACAGACTGTGTGTGGGTCTCGACACCCCTTGCAATGTGCATATTATGCCCACATAGGGTTTAATTTCCTAGATGTGACACAGCGATGGCCCCCAGTGTACACCTACTATCTCCCATGCACTTCAACAGATTTCTCTTGTTGAGTTTGTGTGTGGAGCTCAGCCTATCATGGACTGGGATTCTGTTCCAGAGTGTCAGGAGCCCCTGGGTTATGGATCTGTCCCTCCAGCACATCCTATTAATCTATGTGTGGAGGTTCAGATATCTCACTGTGGTGTGTCTGCTGGATTTGGGGTTTCTGCAGTGGAGCATGTCCATTCATTCTGGATTGGACATGGCCTTGTACATCAGGCATACATCACCTCTGACTGTGCAGTATGCTTCTGAATTGGGCTGTGGTTTCTTCAGCCAGGCTGCAGATGTCCAATGTTTAGACCCTTTATCCTGTTGGAGGGGTACATTTGGGGTCTTTCTGACTGCTGCAGGTGTTAGGTAAGGTACATCCGAACTGGGTCATTGTTGTCATGTATGGGCCTGATAAGGGAAGAGTATGGGGGCACAGTGACCTCTCTAGCTCTACATGTGCATCCTTTCATATTAAGGTGAGCAATATAGCAGGTCTTCCTGGCCACCTTGGCAATGTGAGTGTCACATGACAGGTTACCGTCCACTTGTGTCCCTAGGTCCCTGATTACTTCTTCCATACATAATGGATTGCCACATATGTCATACTTTGTGTGTGCCTTGTTTGGTATTTGTTGATACATTCATACTCTGCAGTGTCTTCAGGAAGGCTGGCTGGGGTACCTGGGTTTGTGTGTGTGGTCTGTAGCAGGCTTCAAACAGGTACACAGTTTGAGCCAGTGTTACTTGCCCATGGATAGTCCATGCTGCTTCTTGCTGCGGTACCAACCTGGGGGTGTGGTTATCCTTGATAATTACTGGTAGCCACACTCCTATTGTCATGTGTTCCATGTTTTGGAGCTGTAGAGCATGGTATGAGGCATAACCTGGTAGTATTAGGGTGCTCTTCTGGGCCTTGCCCAGGTTTCTGTTACTGAACACATATTATCATTCTCCATGCTGTGGTGGGTTTGGTCTGCATGCACCTTGCAGTTTAGACTTCTGGCGTTGGGTAGAATTACGTCCAGGTTATTATCCCTTGTGCTACCTATGGTGGTGGGTTTGTGTTTCCAGACTTACCTATTCCAGGCACAGTGGGGGTGACAACAGCCTTTGCTAGTATCCACACAGCCAGGTGTGCTGGGTGCGTGCCATCCCTAGCAGGTGGGGCATCATGTCTTGCTCAGCATGTCAGCCCAGGCTGTCAGCGATGTGTTCCCCCTTGCTAACAGCAATACCTCAGCCAATTATTGTACTTGATCTTGTTGTCTTCATAGTGTGGCATCATGCTTGGTGAGGGTGAGATGTTAGGTAGGGTCTTCATGTTTGCATATACTAGATGGTGTTACATTGCTTAACACATGGCAATCATGCCTCAGGTGGTTCTGCAGGGCTGCCTCTGTCGGATGTACATACTACACTCCCTGTACATGTTTGAGAGCAGGTTGTGTCATGTTAGGTGTCCCTGTTACTATATGAGTGAGTCAGAGAGGGGTATAATTCCCAGGGTTCCTACTGAGCCAGTGTATGTGCTATGCATTGCCTCTTTGCCAAAGCCAGGGCATACTGGGCATGCCTCCTTCTGCCTACTGGGGCAGGCTCAGGTAGTTCCTCCTCCAAGTCAAGCTCTGCCTGTGATGGCCTTGGCAATAGTGGGGGGCTGTTTGTCCCGGCCCTATGCTGGTCCTGCTGAAGCTGTTTTCGCATAATCAAATTATGTAGCATAGCACATACCATGACAATCTGGGTACATGTAGTTGGTGAGTACTGCAAGGCTCCACCAGATGTGTCCAGGCACCGGAACTGTGACTTGTGCAGCCCAAACACACGCTCTATTACATTACGTGTCTGTGCGTGTGCCTCATTATGGCGTTCCTGTTCGGGTGTGTGTGCATTTCTGATGGGTGTCATCAGCCACGACTCCAGTGCATAACCTGCATCCCCCACTAGGTGACCATGTGGGATGTCCCCATTGGCAAATGTCTGGTACAGCTGCGTCAAATGCCAGATATGGGAATCATGGTAGCTCCCAGGGCAGCCAGCTCACACATTCATTATTATGCCCTGGGCATCACACACGACCTGGCAGTTGATGGAGGGGAAGCCCTTGCGATTAATGTAGGCCCTACCCCGATCTCCGGCTGGTGCTTTGATGCATATGTGCGTGCAGTCTATTGCACCCACTACCTCAGGGTATTCCGCTATTTGCTGGAAGAGGCAAATATTGCTGGCCAATACCTCACAGGCATTGGGGAAATATACATGATCACCGACATGTGCTGAAATGGCATCCAGGAACTGGTGCAGTACCCTGGAGGCTGATGCCTGTGATATCCCCATCATATCACCAGTTGGTCTCTGGAAGGTACTTGTTGCTAGTATTCTTAGGCCAACACATACCTTGGTTTCCACTGGGATGGGTTCCCTTCTGTTGGTTCTGTGTGTGAGGCATGGCCTGCACAGCTCAACAATTTGCTGCAGGAGGTCTCTGTCCACTCTATAGCGCTCTACTATCTCCAGCTCATGTAACCCCTGGTAGGTGACCCTGGGCCTGTACACTCTTCTCTGTCTCCTCACTGTGGGTTGTCTGGCAGCATTTGCATTGTCACCACCCTCAGCAAGTGTCCTATGTCTCCATATAACAGCTATGGCAGCCCCTAGCATGTTTGGTCTGAGTGCAGCTTTTTCAGTTTTCACTTCTACTAGCTTACTCCTGTCTTGCAGTGTATCTTATGAGAAACATACTGCAATGCTGTTTGCAGTGTTTTAAGTGCTGGGCTGGGCTAGTATTCTGCCTGTGTAATTGCCTGTTTCTAATTGTTTTCACCTGCTAGCTCTACCAGTATTCCCTGCTAGTTTCCTACTATTTCTTCTGCTTCCTTTTTCCTCTCTGTTTCCTCAGGGGGGAGCAGTGTGCATACCAGCGAAAACATGCTCACAGTGGCTACCACGCGCGCACACATGCTTACACGGGCTAGAATCTGCTTATTCGGGTTAAAATGCGTGCACACCAGTGCAAACAGGTTTACAGATCTGTAAACAGGCTCCTACATGCTTACTCAGCCTTACACACGCGCACTCTGTCTTACTCGTTGCTCCCAGCGCGCACACGTACGCATGCACGTACAGCAAGAAACTTTGCTGTTGGCCACAGTGTACACCTTCCATTTCTTGACTTTCCCAGGCTTATCTGGTGACACTCCTCTTTTTATGCTGTGTGATTGACATCTTTCACATACCACTTTGCTCCAATGAGCTTGATTTCTTCCTGATATTCCCCCCTGTGATGTCACCTATCTCCTACTCTGTTACTCCCCCTTATCTAACTCTTACACAACACAGAATGTGCTCATTTGCTATGTGACAGTGTGATTCACTATCCTACCACTCATTTACATAGGATTGCCTACTAATGCTTAGTTACATGTCTTACACTCAGCTTCCCCCCTTAGCAACCACTAGACAGTGGCCATGTTGTTTTCGGTCTGCTAGTCCCTGCATTGCAAATCCATGCATTACATAAAACCCACATTTGTGGGTTTCAAACCTTTATTTTTCTGTTTTATATAGCGCAGCCCGTTTACGCAGGGCTGCGCTGCATTTAAATATCGCCGATCGCCGAAAAAAAATATTTTATTTCATGTTTGCATCGGGTTACCATGCCAATGTCCACATATTTGGCCATTGGCATGCTGACTGCAACATTTGCACACTTTATTTGGAGCTGTCATGGCTCCGTTGTGTTATTTGCAGTAATGTACTCAGTTGTCAACTGAGTACATTTCTGCACCTAACACGACTCTTACACGGGCTGGTTTCAGCTTCGTGGATCGCTAATCTTCCTCATTTGCATGCCTTTCAGCTGCAAGTGAGGTGATTAGCATATCCACGCCCTGCCCGTGTAAGAGTCATTTTAGCTGGTCTCTTACACGGGATTTCGGGCTGTTCCTGGATCGCGATGGCTGCATGGAGTCTTACACGACTCTTAGACTCCGTGCAAGCCATCGTGAATCCTGCCCTTGTTGTTTAAAGAATTTATTAATTTGGCAAAAGTTGTTTGTAAAAAGAACTGCAAACCATTTGTTATAGAACTCATAACATTACTCATATACAATAGCATGGCAGAAACTGGAAAACCTTTTGAACAAATACTGATAACCTCTCATGGATAAAATGATTGTTTATCATGGATGAATGTAAATATTTTAAATAGTTTTGTTATTGTTTTATTGTATTTGTTATATGTACATTTGCATATGCTTATAATGAAAACAAAATAAAAAATGTTTTTGGAAAAAAAAAGAAAAGTATTCCATAGTTTTAATAATAAACATGCCATGAAAATGTATTAGCTTTAAAGACCTAAACTGTCTCAATTTTTTCCAATGTTCTGTAGCCATATGTGCATGCTAATATGTGCCCTGACAAACATGTATCCCATTTATTTCTTTTAATTCTTACTTTGAGTACTATTTCTTTTACCAGGTCACTTTCCTGGGTAAATACTAGAAGGTGTGTTTATTAATCTTATAAGAATGCAACAATAACTATAGTGCTGGGGAAGTTTCTAGAAGATATCATTCAAATTACACAATAATATAGCATAACTAGGACATATAACACATCCTAAAATAAAAAATATATGCACATCAAAAAATAGTCATAATAATAAACTTTAATTGTGAACATAACTAAATAAATAAATAAGAACAATAGAATATATGTATAAAATGTAAACATAAAAATACAAAAGTAAAAAAAATATATAAAAATGGTAAGAAACACTACATATGAATAATGGATATAACTTTACAACAGTTTTTTTTCATGATATCTGTCATGCTGTCTTTCTGTGTGGCCTGACTTACTTAAGCTGTTCATTGCTGCCCTGCTTCTCACGTGCTCTTCTCCAGCCTTCATCCCAAGCCATCCCATTGCCTGCCAAATTTATAACAAACTTCCATCCTCATTTTTGCTTGTTACATTTAGCCTTTCCCCACAAGCACTAAATCAGCAAAAATATTCATGATTACTATAAACAAATCATGGAAAAATTCCTCTGTTATCTCTGCTGCAAAAAATTCACAGTAGTTACATTTTGCACACCATTCTAAATCTAACTGCTTTTGCTGAGACTATTACAAAGTAACACAAAGCTTCCATTAATTTACCATCAAATAAGATAACAGACCAATGCCTTCTTAATTTTATGCTAATCACTGATCTGATTTAAACCATACTCACATAAATGTTGTTAATGACCCTTACTGATTGTAAATACCATGTACATACATGTGATGGCTAAATGTTTGTATGCTTTGACGCATACTCTTTTGGTTATAAACCCTAGATTTTGTCTTAAATGGTCCAGTGGGACCCTTGTCAACTAATAAATACTTAAATAATCTAACACTATGCATAATGGCTGATATTTGTTCAAAAACATAGTTGCATTAATATTAAACCTCATTCAATGCTGCAGAAAATGGGACCAGCAAATTGCATGAAATATACTGAAAGCATGATCACTTGAATATAAAAAATAAATAATTTACATAATGGTTTCTGAAGAAAGAACAACAAGGAGGAAGTAGGATATGAGACAGGAAAAAAAATCACCCATAATACTCATGCTCTGCTAATGATAACATTAACCACTAAATTCCTATTAGGGACAGACTAAATGACAAACAAATGTCTGCCCCATGTGAATGTGATGTTGCTAACAGCATAATCATCCCAGTCAATGAAAACACTTTCCTATTACAATATAAATAAAGTGATATTTGAAACTGAGGTTATAAACTTCTAGAGCTCTACACAAAAAACAGTAAATCCTTACCTTTGCTCTACATTGCCATGGTTGTAGTATTAAACTCTAGAGATGGAGAATTAACCAATGTCCAAGTATAACTGCAGTCAGATATGGCATTTGGTTAACTGGTGCTCTAGGCAAAAGGTCTCCACAGCTCCCCCAACACTACTTGGTGCCCCATCGTGGTCTACCTACACCATCCATATTAGTAAAAAAGTGCCCCTGCTAGAGTGGTACCCTAGGCAGCTACCTAGTTGGTTTATGCCTAACGCCAGCTATGACTGCAGTCAATAGACATAACACTCTTCTTTTAATGAGTTCTACAAATTTCAGCCTTGTGTCAGACATAAATAGCATTAACAAGAAGTAATTCACTCATGAAGTACGGCTGTTACAATGCCATCCCACCATATTAGCTGTTACACAGTAATGGCTTAAAGATAAATATATTTCTACTTACCTACAGCAGCACAATAGCTGTTTTAAATAAAAGGCATATTCAACACACAGAAGATAGAATACTTGTGCTAAAGAACCACTGCTTGTAAGCAACACTGCTAAAAGACACAATACAATGTGGACATAGATCTAAACTGGTTAATGGTCCAAATTACCACAGATAATGCATTTAAATTTTGTTTTACAATACTCTGTATTTCCTCAAAATCTTCTGTCAAGTTAACATAACAGTATTTATATTTATTCCTACAAACTGTGGTAAAACAGTTCACCATACTTGGGGATCTGAAAGCAGCTAGACAATTTGAGCTTTATATAAGGAAAGCTTGTGTGAAGAAAAGTTTTGGAAAAGTGTGTGATTTTTAATGAGATTGTGGTTAAATTCTAGGTCAGTGCTACACTGTACTTTGTAGGGGTGGATTCTACCATACTGATGTGTTGTAGAACAGGGTATAAGTATGTTACAGTTTGTGATGATGTGAATGTGATAATCTGGAAAGAAGATGATTGGGGATATGAGCAAATTTGAATGTAGCTGTCAGTTTTGCAGTATCTGCAAGAAATGACTGTACCTTGTAAATCCTGCCAAGTTTGTTATTCATCCTTACAGCAGGAGTATCCATAAGTATATTAAACTTGAACTGGATGTCAATGATTTGACCAAGAAGTTGAGCCAAAAGTACTTCCTTGTTGAATGAAATAAGACTGAGGCAATTTTTCTTTGGGCTAAGGAGTGAGCATTGTTGGATAAGCCAGAAAACTTGGTACAAGGTAAATCTGTCTGTAACAGAAAATCAAGCCTGTAAGGAATAGAAGCTACCTTGTCAGAGGCAGTTTGTGTGATCTGCTAGTTGCGTTGTCAGAATAATTAAGTGTTGAGTTGCCACACTAATTTCTGTTAATTTTGTTTATCCTGTAGTATGTCTTTTAGTGTAGAATCATGAGGAAATCTTCTGTGTTTGAGTTTAAATTCTCCTTCACAGTTTATCTGCCAGCTTTTGTATGCTGGAGGCGACATCTGAGACTAGCTAGAATTTCCAGATACTTGGAAATGGTGTCAAGATGTTTTAAGAGGTCAAGATAAATGGATAAATGTCCAATTTGGATGATGTTATGGCATCAGTATATTTTATCCAAAAACATAAACCCTGTTGCCATTCCGTTTAACTCCTTAGATATTTTGAATTCACTTAAAATCTCAAATTTTCTAAAACATAAGATCAAAGCATTTCAGGACTTATTAAAACTTATTAAATTTGATAATATTTTTCATCTAATACAACCACTTCATCTGAACCCTAACTTAAAGTTAGATAATGCACCATTTAATTTAACTAAATATCCCCTTATAAAGAATATGAATGTTTGGGATCTTTTGAAACACAAAGATTTGTCTTTGGCAAATCTTCAAACTACACTGAAAGTCAATTGTAAATATACTATAATTCTGCGTCAGTTAAGAGATGTAATTATGGCTAATTGTGCTTATATAATCCCAAGAGAGCAAGATTTTAATAATATTGATATGGTAATTAGAACATTATTATTACCTGAGAAAAGGTTATCAAAATCTTATAATTTGATAAACAAATTAATTCAAGACTCATTATGTCTCTTTTCTAACTTCTGGGACAAACATATTCCTCAATTAAATGAGAAACAAAAACTCATGGCCATTAGAAATACTTTGGAACACTCCCCTTTCAAGAAATTGTTCTATACTCAGTTGATGATAAATAATAATGCTTATCATACTCCCTCCAAACTTAATAAATTTGATGCAAATAATTCTTCTTCCTGCCCTTGTTGCTTCTCTCCTAATGCTGACCTCTTACATATTTTTTGGTATTGCCAATTCTCTCATAAACTTTGGACCTCCTTGAAAGTAAGGTTACAGAAAATGGGGTATCACAAGTCAACTCTTTCCTGGGAGACTGCAATTCTACACATATCTAAGATACATATGTCTAAACCAGATACACATGTACTCATATTTATCTGTTCTCTTATAAAACTTTACATTTCCAGAAATTGGCTTGACCGTACTAAATTGAATTGGAATGCCTTTAGAACAATGGCATACTTGTATGTTTCAGCACAAAAAACTATGTTGAAAAGTCCTAAAAAAATGGCTTTAAATAATAAAGTTTTAGAAAAGGTCCTTTCTATTATTAATTATGAATATTAGATTATAAACTTTTATCTTTTGTACAGTGTGGGATTTATTTATTCTTCTACTTTATTTTCTCATATGATTGTGGTCTCATTCTATCATTTGCATTCTGGTTACCATTTGTATATAAAGTTTGTTTTTGATTTTTTTTTTCACTTTCATGAGTTGAAATGTGCTTTTACAATGTTGTATAACTTAAATCAACTCCTAATTGACTATATATACAATGTTTGTTGGTTGATGTCTTGTTATATTCCATAATTTAATAAAAAGATTTTTGAGAAAAAAAAAAGATAAATGGACCTGAGAGTGTTTATCATTTTTTAGCAGGCTGTAGAAACATTTCAACACTTTTAAGAAAGACAGAACCTCATCTCTCCATTGCAGCATGGCATTTTGGGGTGTGGGGTGTGGTATATTAGTTGCTGTGTTTACCCTGCAAACACAAGGTACAGACTGATATTGTCACCTTTGGAAGGGAAATTGTCTAGGCTTAAAAAGGCCCACAAAAGCAACTAGCCTAATACTTACCTATCAGTCTATAAATTGTGATACCTGAATCACCTCAAACAGCAGACAACAGACAGACAGCACAGAAGACACACCTAAAGATTAACACCACTGACTTAGCTGACATTGCTACCAACCACCCAGATAAGGGTCAACAAATACTGAATGACAACTGTCCAGTATTTTCCTCATGGTCAGTCAAGCTCACATTTTGCCTCAGATGTTGAGACACATCAGATCTATTTTTGAATGTGAAGAAACTGACCTATTTGTAGAAATGTATGCCACTGACTCTGGCCCTGTATTATCAGACACCAGTCCAACTTTAACACTAGCCATCTCCTCCAATTTACTTACACATTTAGAAAAGGATATCTCCTGATATTAATGCAGCTCAGATTAACAACTTGCCCCACCACCACACACAATAGAACTTCAAAACAGATGATCCAAACAGGAAAACAGATTCCCTAAATTCTGATTTCAAAAAATAAAAAAAACTAACTTTTCAAAAAGTAATGCCAGCATGTAAAGCACCTATTAGCATCTAAAAAAGCACCCACATACATCAGTACTGCATAAAATGTGCTCAGCTATAAGAACCAAGCAGAGTACTACAAATATGTTAAATCATTAGCGAATGATCTAAGGGATACATCTAGTGCAGGTAAGATATTAAACCCAAGTTTTTTAAATAAGGACCTAATCTTTACAGCCCCCAAATCAACCAGAACATAATTTCATATTAATGCATAATTAAATGCAAGTATAAACCAGAATGCATCATCTATATTCCACTTTCAAATCTCTACAATTACAGAGGTCCTGAAACTATCAAAATGTAGACACCATAAAATGCATTTCCCCCATACTGCCTCCCTAATTTTTAAAAACAGCTCTTCCTTGCCTAGGAAACCTCATTGCCTCCTCAGTATCCTTACATTTACAACAGGTACCCTACAATACAATATGGAGCATTCCTCCATAACAGTATTACAAGAAGTTAATACACCAAAATAATCCCCAGATGTTTTGTGGTTGTTACTCTCTGCCTGCTTGTTAAATTTTTAAGCTATTTGTTTTGTGAGCAGTTAGTAAATCACATTTCCAAATGTGACACGGCAACTAGAAAATGTCATGACATTAGAGCTGAGTAAAGCACTATTATAGCAGTCTATGCAGTAATAAGCTGAATATATAAAGCAAGGGAAAAGTCACCTGACAAGTTGCTTTTCTCATCTCTGTCAAGTATGCTTTAAAAACTTAATCCCACTGTTGTTCTCAGCAATGTAACCTAACTAAGCTTTGCTGAGCCTTCAGTAAAGTGGATTTCTTTGCATCTCAGAGAAAGGTCAAAGTCATCTGTAGCAAATCATCTTCAAAAAATTTACATTTAGCTAGAAGTCCCACAGGTTTTAGTTCTGAGAGTGGAACTATTGCTGTTTCCCTGATTGGAAATAATCTGGCAATCAACATTTTTTTCTTTTAATCAACTTAACATCCTATATAGATGACACAATTTTCCTAGTTCAAACCTTTTTAGCTACCTCCAAATAAAATTCAATTTATTTCTTGAATCTGCTGTCGTGTGTGCTGGTCCCTTTTGGTTTTGCATTTTTGGTTTGGACCGTGCACCACAGTCCACCGTGCGTGCCTTGCTTCTTTGAGTTGCTGTATTTCACGCTGGGGACGCCTGGCAGCAGGATTTACCTCCATCTTGCGACTTCAATACTGACACAAATTTGGATTCTATCAACACTTGGGACATACGTTCTGTTTTTTTATCTTAACTACATGCTGGAATATAATTATTGCTGTTTAAAACAAGCAACAGGCAAGTGAAATAGTTTGCGCTCTTTTTTGACTTAACAGCGTTTGGGCCTATAATGAATATTGACTATTTTGGTGACTTGGAACCATATTTCTATTAGCAACAACTTCAAATTTGGGGCTTCTTTCTTGGCTAATGTATGAACACACAGGATTCTGTGTTCATCGGCAGTTTTAAACGGCTATACGGGTTTATTGCCTTAAATCAACCGCTTCAAGTGGTACATTTATGACTGTGCAGTTACTAAAACATCAGGTTGAAGGTCGACATTTTGTTGAGACAAACTGGGCTTTAGATATCACCTTGGACATACCCTTTGTGGATTTTTTCTATTTTTTCTGTGGCAACTTACTTGGTGGAATATAAACAGCGCTATTTCAAGATAGGCGACAGGCAACTGGTACAGATTGCGATTTTTTTCAACTCAACAGTATATTTTTTCAACTGAATAGAAATATTTTTTCAACTGAATAGGGCTTTGGCCTACAAGGACTATAGAATAATTCTGGGAACTTGGAATCATAGTTATATCATTTGCGCTCCACTTTGGCTAATATATGTATGTACTAGATTTTCTGTTCATCAGATTTCTTCGAACAGTTACATGAGACTTGTGCTTTAACCAAAAGCTTTGGCAATAACATCAGTGACGGCACAGGCACCAAATATCAGGCGGAAGGGTAACGATTTTGTTATAACTACATTTCAAATATTTCATATTCAAGCTGGGACATTAGTATTTGGTGAACTGGTTCATTGATTATTCTTAATAATTTAACTGTGGCTTGACATACTGTGAATCAAAAGGCAGGACTCAATTATTCTACTTTTTCAGAACTGTAACTGGATTACTTTTGAATCATATCGTGGTTCAGATTTTCTCTTTTTTGAATAACAATAAGAATGATTTAAGTGTTAGCATGAAATAAGGAATGGGCTCAATGGTTTAAACCATGTATATTGGCTTGTTACTATCTTACATTATCACACTGCTGCTTAATATATTGGAAAAAGAAAGTGAATAATTTTGTTTTCTGGTTTTGAGACTGCAATTGGTTAGTTGATGAATAATACTGTGTTTCATTTTTTCATTTTCAACAAATATTTATGGGAGTCAGCATTTTTGTGTAACAACTACATTGATTTAAGTCTGTACATGATACAGGATGTTTGTGTAACAGTCCAAACCACGATTATTAGCTAGCTAATATCTTTTTATTTATCATATCAATACACACTTTATGTGTGGCATTTAATAGCTAAAAAGAAAGTGGTTTCTATATATCTTTGTATTCATTAGCATGACTTGATAACTTTATAAGTCTTTCTTTACATTTCTCCCTATAAGCATCCCCCCTATAGGTTTCAGATTCTGGGCAATTTTTATTTAAATGGATATCAACAAGGCGATAGTTTGAGAGTTGTTTGATGTTGGGTAATATACCACAGGCCATTCAGAGCTCATTTTTGAAATTAATTATAACAACGATTATTATTTTGACCTAATTCAACTACAATGACTATTAAGGGACAACATTGGGCTGTCAGGTTGGTGGTAGTAGTTTCCAACTATAACCTTGATCTGTCAAGACATTTTAATATTGACACCTTTGGGATTGGTCTAACAGTGCCTTTTTAGTGGTTGTTTGATTTACCATTGAATATAGTGAATATGTCAAGTATTATGTTACTGGACATACCAGATCAATAAGGTATCTCTTTGAACAAATATCAGCTATATAATTACCAAAGAGGATCAATATACCCTTACGGTGGCCTAAATATCCAGCATTTTAGACACAACAGATATTTGTGTCTATGGTGTAATTAGGACCACTTATGGTAAGGGAATATGAAAATACTGATATTATTTCATGGATATAACATTATTATACCCTTACGGTGGCCAAATTAATATATAACTTAGAAACGTAGACTGTTGTTTGGGTACCTATTTTGGAACATGACCACTTATTGTAAGGGTATGACAATATAACGACATATTCAATCTATATTCTTTGGGCTAGATTGTACTCATTAGACATATGGAATTATTTTGACCATGTAATATTGATCATTGGTGATTCTTTTTGGTAAGGTTGCCTACTCTACTTTCTGTCAGCCTAACATATCCCCCAAAGTTGTGCCATTTTATTATGGCAACAGTTTATTAGTAACAGATATAAATCTACGGGTATTAACCTAACTTTTTTTTCCCAAATATGGATTTGAATGACATCCTTAGGGGACTTTCAGCAGATAAGGACAATTTAGATGCATTTGGACTTAATGTAGGTCAATCCCTTATGTCCGATCAGGTCATAACTAACACCAGAGACAGATGTGGTTCTGTTTTCTCTAAACTTAGTAGACAAATGAAAACTCTCAGAACCAACATATGGCACTTGAAGCTTTTTAAAGCATACAAAATAAAAGACATTACACCCAGTGGGCTTTGAATTAGGCTACAACCATTGGTGGCTAACACTGACAACCAATTAACACAAGATTGGGCTACTGCCCAGCATCAGGCATCTATGCTTTTTGTAGATAGTCTTTCTAAATATTATGAAAGAACCATAGAAACATTGACTACAGATATACAAACTACTTGCTTAGAATCTGAAATCTTTTCTACTACAGATTATTATCAACGGCATTTATCAGAATTAGCCAAAGAATTGGCCTACATAGAGGAACAACTTAAGAAAAAGAAAATACACAAGTTTAACAGAAAGTGACTATGAAAAAGGCAAACCGTTCATAACACAAAAAAGTATCAGGTTTAGTGATGGGGCATATAAACCACAAAGGGGCAAGAAAAGACCCAGACCAATTCTAAAAAAGAATGACACAACATATAGTGTTACATCTGATGATGATTATTCATCAACCACAGATGGTGAGGTTTCCTCTAACCAGGCGTCCCCAGTTGCAAAAAGGAAGCAACCTATCCCTTTAGGTCCAACACACACAGGGCAGGGAGGAAACATAGGAGAAAACATGGGTACAACCAACCTTCAAACATTATTGAAACAAATAACAACACAGTGAATAATGTTCTTAACATCTCTTCCTTTGCACTCACGGATGTACAATACAATGTACTAAATAAAGGTTTAAATTTTGTACCAACATCACCTGTTCCTGAACATTTTTTAATGGAGGACATTAACAACTTTTGTAGAACTCTTAATCTTGTTAAAAGTATGTTTCATTCCTAAATGTTTATTGCAAACCATTTGATCCATGTATGATAGTCTAGCTACCTGTCCAGGACTGCCAGCAGCCAATAGCCCCTGCCCTCACCACTAAACCTGCAAACTCCTACACAACTGCCTCTACCCTTTCTGAAGACCAGACCTTTCATTTACTATCCTCCTCATAGATACTGCTGCAATTTGTAACTCTTTTTCCTCACTCCCTTCTACTATTATCCCTTCCTACCTGCATTTCTTTGATTAATATTTCTTTTGCCTACTAGGGGGTATCCTTTACTATTCTATTTGCTCCCTTCGACTCTTTAATATTCTTTCCATTACCTTTTTGTCCTGTACCCAAATCTTTACTCTAGCCTATTTACTTCCTCTTACTCTTAGGTCCTTGTCAAACCATCCTTCTTTCATACTCAAATAACCCCAAACCAGTACATTTTTTACAAATTTAAATTTAAAGCCTCTTATAACACTAATACTCATACCTGTTACATACCTACCTGCTGTTTCCCCTACATTACAGATTGTTTTTTTCAGTGTCACCACACTCTTTTGTCTCTACCCGCTCCGTTCGCCCTCCGGGCTCACTCCTCTCTCCTCCCTGCCCCCAAATCCCACCCACTCTTTTGTCTCTACCCGCTCCGTTCACCCTCCGGGCTCACTCCTCTCCTCTCCCTGCCCCCAAATCCCACTCACCCCTAGCACCTCTACATTTATACCCTCAGTGCCACACCCCTTTCTTCCCATAACCAATCATATCCTGCCACTGTCTCCACCTCCTCTAAAACAGTCTCCTCCCTCCCCACCCACCTACTCACGAAACTACACTTCCTCTATCCTCTCACTCAAAACCTCTTATACACTCACTCAGCATGACTAATCAATATCAACCTTTATTAGTACTAACTTTCCTAACCTTTCTCATCCCCACCTATCTTCTAACCTCCTATGAACAACCTCTTCCCTTTACTCTTACATTCCCTCTCAAACAAACCTTGACATCTCCCCTAGCTCTATCCATATGCTATCTCAATGCCATCTACACTACCTCTTACCTTCAAGCTAAATATCACCGTCTTACCCACATTAAATACCCTATTTATAATCTTAAAAAACATTTTGACTACTACTACAAAACACCTCAATACCACAACCCTATATTAATCCACTCATTAATAGATGGCGACATCCACCCTAACCCTGGACCTAACCCATCCACACCACACTCTAACTGCAGCCACTTCATAGTTAAGCCAAAACCTTCAACTAAACCCCCCAAATCACTTTCAATTGCCCATCTAAACATTCGTAGCATTTGTAACAAAATACCACTAATTCATGCTCTACTAGATGTCCAGCAGTTTGATATTCTCTGTCTAACAGAAACATGGCTTAAACCTACAGTACAAGATAATGAAATTATCCCCCCAGGCTATAACATCCTAAGACAAGATCGCCTAAACAAAAAAGGTGGAGGGGTTGCATTACTCTATAAAACTGGACTGCAAATGAGTAAAACAATTTATACCCTACCATTTGACTATAATCTTGAAATAATAATCTCTAAACTTCAGCTCAACCCTCACAAAATAATTAACATTATTTCCACCTATCTTCCCCCAGGTAAAAACCTTACTATATTAGAAGACCTATTAAATTGGCTTTCTCTTAATCTCCAACAAGAAACAATACTATTAGGAGACTTTAACATTGACTGGAATCTATGTAAACAAACTAATCCATCCACCCTTATTAATCTCCATGGTTTCTCTCAAACCATTAACCCCCCAACAAGAAAAAAATAAGCTTAATAATAAAGAAAGTATCCTTGATTGGATTCTAACAAATAGTCCACAGCAAAAATATATAACAGGTACTCTCCCTGATGACCTTAGTGACCACTCACTAACATATATTATCAGGCACAAAACAAACATGACGATCCCTACCCAAGTCAGAACATCCCGTAGCAAAAAATATTTAAACTCCAATCTGTTTCAAAATGAACTTAGGCAAGTCAACTGGTCACGCCTTAAATCTCTCCCCATAGATGAAGCTGTAAGCTTTTTTAATAATACTTTTCTGACAATCCTCGAACAACATGCACCTATGCGTTCTATCCGAATAAGATCCAAAACAGCCCAATGGCTCTCTAACAACACGAGGAAACTAATCCTTAGTAGAAATAAAGCCTGGGCCAAATGGCGAACCACAAAAGACACTACTGATCACCTCACCTTTAGGCAACAAAGAAATATGACTAAAAAAGCTATCCTGCTAGACAAAAAGAACTTCTACAGTCAGCTTCAGCAATCATCCCTTCATCAACCACAAAAATTCTGGACTGCCATTAATATGCTAATATCCCCTGGCAAAGTGGCCACTCCAAATCCGCTAGGCTCAAACCCTGACTGCCCATTACAAACAGCTAATGGCTTTAATACTTTCTTTACCTTCACCATTTTAAACCTAGCAAAACAACATAGCCCTGATACCTCTAAACTATCTACCCCAAGCCCAACTCCCCCCCGAATTTCACCTCAAACCTATTCCCATCTCTTACATATTGTCCTTACTTCAAAAATTAAAACCCACAACCCCTCGGCTGACAAACTACCAGCAGAATACCTCCAACTAGGTGCAAAAGCCATTGCTTATCCCATCTCTATACTAATTAATAGGACCTTAGAAGAAAGTATAATCCCATCAATCTGGAAAATCTCTTACATTATCCCTCTTTTCAAAGGAGGCGACTCTACTGAGTATTCCAACTTCCGCCCTATAGCACTACTCTCTCCTCTTGCAAAAATAATGGAGAAATGTATCCACAAACAGTTACTTAAACACCTATTAGACCACAATCTCCTAGCTAACTGCCAACATGGTTTTCGTCCATTCCATAGTACTACCACAGCCTTACTATCCTTTATCGATTCTATTAACAACAATTGCAACATGAATACCCTTTCCTCAGCATTCTTTGTTGACCTGTCCAAAGCCTTTGACATGGTCAATCACCAGCTTCTCCTCCATCGTCTAAAGTCCCTCTCTAAACAATTCTGCCTTAAACTGGTTTACATCCTACCTGGACAACCAAAAACAGGCAGTTCTCTGGCACAACCATCTCTCTGATCTTCTCCCCACCTCTATAGGAGTCCCACAGGGCTCTATTCTAGGTCCTCTACTGTTCTCCATCTTTATAAATGACCTTCACCTAACCACTCCACTATCAACTTGTATTCAATATGCAGATGACACTACTATCATTTGTACAGCCTCAACACAATCTGAACTTCACTCTCTCACACAAAAACCTTCACGACTACAGAACAATGGTTCTCTAATCATTGTCTCCTCCTTAACCCCAAGAAAACCAAACTTCTACTCTTTACACCCACTCACTTGTCTCCCTCCCTTAATTTTACACTTACATCCAGTAATGGTACCCTTATCTCACCAGACCAGACCACCAAACTTTTAGGTATTACAATTGACAATCAACTAAAATTTGACACTCACATAAACTCTACAATTAAAGCTACTAACAGAAAACTAGGCTCTCTCTACAGAATCAAACATTTTCTAACTCCTGAAGCCAGAAATACCATAGCCAGAACCCACTTAATCTCTACCCTATTATATGCCTCCCCCATATTTACTAATCTTTCTAGGTATAATCTTAACAAACTAGCAACATCATATAATAATATTGCCAGATTTGCTGCTAACTCTACATTCAGAACTCATCACTGCCACAATCTTAAAAAACTAGGCTGGCTAGAGTTACCCCACTTAATCCATCTTAACCAACTTACAATTGCCCATAATGCCCTTTATCACCCTGACAACACTCCTATGCTCTCTACCCTCATAAAACCTTACAGTAATCTGAGGAACCTACACTCCTCTAACAAAATACTAATTCATACCTCCTTATCAAATAACTTAGCAGGTGATTCCATATTTTCTAGCTCAGTTGGTAAAATATGGAACCAACTTCCACAAGACCTCACTACCCTAACATCACTCCCACTATTTAAAACTAACCTAAAACTCTTTCTATCCAACCACTGGCTATGCTCTTGCAATAACCCTGACTAAAAACATCTTCTTTCACTTCAACTTCTCATATTTTATTCTTTAATCTTCCACCTTCTTATTTCCTAACTTTAGCATTCCAGTTTATTATCTCCATACTTGTTTCTGGTTTTCCCTAAATAAAAATGACATATATCTTAATTTTTCCACCTCTTATGAAATTGCATTAAACTAACTAATGTTCTTTACTTAAATTGTTCTCCAATTCTAGACCATACTGTATTCAAATACCTTCTTAACCTGATGTTAGCCTAAAATTTTTTTTAAATTCTTTTTGGTATATATTTTTTTAACTTGTTTAGTAATTTTGTAATGGAGCATGTCTTGCTATTTTTCTATAATTTTAAATTGTTTAGTTGTATGATAGCGGAGCTTTTCTCCCCAGGCCTCCACTGAAAATGGACATGTATCCAGCTGGACTAGCCTGGTAAACAAATGTAAAATAAAATAAAATAAATAAATCTTAAGATATTTTTTTCAGATGAGTCTTACTCTCAAAGATCAACTGGTTTCCGATTTGGCAAATCGAAATTTATACCACCTATGGACAAGCATGTCTCCATATTTAAAGATTGTGTTATGAAGGATTTACACTTTTCCAACAACTATACATGTAATTGTAGGACCCTCTAGTGGGCTGCTATCCATGTGGACATTGTAGTGCATGTCAGCACATTTGCAAAAGTAAAGAATATACTAGTAAAAATACTTCTAAGGTCTACAACATCAATATTTTTGCAAATTGCAGCTCTGATTGGGTTATTTATTTGGCCTACTGTACCTGTTCTGCCTTTTATGTTGGTCAGACCTCTAGACCCATTAGAATAAGAATTAGTGAACATTTAAGTTCCATAAGAAATAGACGAATAACAAATGCTTTATACAAACACAGCAAAAATCACACATGTGCCTCGTTCAGGTTTGTCATTATAGACAAAATTCAACTTCACAGGAATTTCAAGATGGGATGGCATACCAGAATAAACAACATGGAAAGTAAGTGGATCACAAATCTTGGTGCTTTTTTCAAACCAGGATTGAATGAATATGAAGTACATGATGGTACTTCTAGGCAATAAATCTATAAATATTGTACATACTTATGTGTTAGCTATAGATATTTGTAACCCCGTGATATTAAGACAGATCTCAAGTTACATATGGTCAGTCATTAGGGCTCAAACTATATAGTATATATTATATCTTATACATTCAGACTTTTAACTGAGCCCTGGATAAAATACAAGCTACCTTATGGCTTTGTATAATATAATGTATTTGCATTTTTGCAACCAATGACTAATTTAAATTATTTCAAGGGACTCAGATTTTTATGTTTGATTAAATTTAACAAACTTACTATATGGGAGTCTTTATATGTTCCAAGCTTTGACTGTGTTCAAATCAGCAAGTTTATTTGTGTCAGGAGTATACCACTTTAAATCAAGTGAATATAAAGAGTACCAGGATGTGATGGTGTTTTGTAAATCAACTTTTTGGAAACAGAATATATAACATTGATAAAGGCTTTACCAGCCGAAACCGGTCTGTTACTTTTTATGGCAGGCAGCTTTTTAGCTACCTCCAAATAAAATTCAATTTATTTCTTAAATCTGCTGTCATGTGTGCTGGTTCATTTTGGTTTTGCTAGTTCAAACCTTACCTTTAAAAGACTTCAAAATAACCATGAGATGAGCTTAGTCTCATGTGGAATTTACTGAAGGGCAATAATTTATTAATAAATTGTAGCAAATCCACAGTAATGCTTTCAGAGAAATTTCTACTAGCCCATCTCTGGAGATAAAAGACCCACAAGGTAACCATATCTCTGCAGTTACCCATCAAAGATACTAGTGATCACTTTTTGATCAAAATATCACCTTATTCCCCTCAGTGCTTATGTTGATCAAATTCTCACCCCCGGATTCACAAAACCTCTGTGTAAGACTTAATATGTCTTACTCGGAGGCTGCAGTTGAATGGTATGACGTCAGCGTGCCATGAATATTCATGAGGGCATGCTGACTCATCCGTAACTCTTACATGGACTGAGTAGACAAGCAGGGGGCATGTCCGACTGCCAAGCAGTCTAAAAGTCCACGCCCCTGCAAGGTTTTAAAAAGCATAATGTCAACAGACAAGAGAGAGTTCGCTCAAATGTACTTACACCCAACACCACACTCCCTGACACTGCAAACCCCCATCACAGTTATAAAACGTGAAATATTAATTTTATTTTTTTAAATACACGATATAGCTGCCCGTATTTGTGCTTGTTTGCGCGGGTGTGCCCATTGCTTAACCACAGTTAGCAATTGTGACATTGAAGAACATATAAGAACTACTTATGCAAATTAATCCATACAGCAATAGCATAATGATAGAGCGTATGCACAAAAAGAAGGCATTCACAGTTTGAGTCCCACCACTCCCCTTCTTATTTATGTTTTAAATCAGTATTTGAAATAATACCAGACATATATGATTAAAATTTTATTAAAAGCAGTGACATGGCCAATGTATCAGTGAACAAAATATATATTTTTAAAGGACCCAGATATATAATAGCCTGCTGTTAAGCAACGTTTTACACAGCTAAACACAGGTGCCCATAGCTTAATAGTGCTTCACCCAGCTAAACAGAGTTGCCCATAGTGTAATAGTGCTTTACCCAGTGCAATAGTGTTGCCCAAAGTTTAAAAGTGCTTTACCCAGCACAATGTGTTTGCGCAGACATGCGTGCCACGCCAACCAGGGCACCGTAGGGCACCAGGGAGCAACGTAGAGCTAAGTTGCTTAAACGCAGCCATACCCCCTAGCCTGTCTAGACAGTATTAATATAAAAGAATGACAAGATTTGAACCCAGGACCCTTTGCATCATAATCAAAGTACAGAACCACTAAGCCATGACAACATAGGGGAAGCAGCCACTATTAACATTCATAAACTTACGAATGGTAGTTTAACCATTACTAAGCAGGTCTACAGTCAGCCGAGAATTTTACAAAATGGCCAATCACAAAAAAGTGCGGGAAATGCGGCATATTTAAGCCCCATAGGCGGGAATACTCTCCATAACTGATTGTAGCGCACATTTGCAGTCAGAATGGCAGGTGCAGGAGAGGGTTCACGCTTCCGAGCGCAACATTGGGGCATCGAGGAGTCAAAATACATGGTTTGGTTCCTTGTCCACCATTACGAGACAAGACTTCTGCAGGGCCAGTTCCAAGGGACGGAGTACAAGGCAGAGGCTTGGAGCCAGTTAACTCGTGACCTCAACAGTGCCACAGGCATTCCTCGGACTGGTGAGCAGGTCCGTCACCACCATGCAGACCTGAAGAGATGAAAGCAGGACCGCCTGAACCAGTGGATACAGGAGGCCCATGGGATGCAGAATGCCCCACAACTGAGTATGTAGCCATGGAATGCAGTATGTAAGAATTGATAATGGAGTATATATAACGGATAGGTATGTCTCAATATCCCTTCATTTACTTTACAGCTGCAGGTGACCGTGCTGCGAATCAGCAAGCCTATGCTGATAGGCTGCTAAGGCTGCGCCACCAGGCAGGTTAGTGATTATTCTGCATGTATTGTTATATAAAATATGGGAGGGAGCATGAAAGAAAGTGTTGTAGTCCAATAAAACAGCCATAGAATTGCCTGAATAAGTCCTCTGCATGTACTCGAACGTCAAACACAGAACAACACCAGAAAAGGAAAAGAAACAGATGGTAATGACCTTCAGCTAGGTTCAATAAGGCAGCGATGAGACACCGGCTCGGACTGAATAAAAACTTTAATAAAACACTTCCAAAAACTATAACATCCACGTTAAGCATTTTCAACTGCTAAGCATGCAGACTTCATCAGAACCTGATGAAGTTCTGATGAAGTCTGCATGCTTAGCAGATGAAAGCGCTTAACATGGATGTTATAGTTTTTGGAAGTGTTTTATTAAAGTTTTTATTCAGTCCGAGCCGGTGTCTCATCGCTGCCTTATTGAACCTAGCTGATGGCCGCTACCATCTGTTTCTTTTCCTCCTCTGCATGTACTGTCAGATAAAAATGTCAGAGAGGCTGAAAAAGAGTGTAGTAACTCATTAAGAAAGGTAACATATGTCTGGAATAATATCCCTGCAGGCACTGTCATATAACATAAGTGAGTGAGCCTGAAAAAAGATTGTTCTAACCTATTAATAAAGGTATAATATGTCTTGAACATGTCTGCCATAAACACCATTAAAACAAATAAAGGAGTGAGCCTGTGGAAAAGTGTGCAATGTCATTAATAAAGGTCTAAAACCCAGAGTGTGTCTGTGTCACAGAGTCTGAAATGTTGTTGTACCTTTGCATTATACAAACAGTACTGTTTGAAAATGTGCTGGCAACCCAGAGTTATGCAGTCCCATATAAAGTGGGTGATTGAAGTGCTAGTAGCTGTGAAACATATATACAGTCCACAATAGTCAGTTACTGGCTGGCATGAATAAGTAAACCTGGCACACGAGTAGCATGTAACTATTCACCAGAAATGTGAGTGTGTGTCAAGAAATGCAGGTTTCTGTACAAATCGAAGTGAAAATGTCATGGGAAAACATCCCAGATATGTAGATAAAGAAATATAAAT
Source organism: Protopterus annectens (assembly GCF_019279795.1). NCBI lineage: Eukaryota > Metazoa > Chordata > Ceratodontiformes > Protopteridae > Protopterus > Protopterus annectens. The sequence continues at coordinate 430,567,059 of NC_056725.1, forward strand.
GCAAACAAGGAATATGTAGCAGTAACATCTGCATCCTGTACAGTTAGTATGTCAGATATAGGTCAGGCATATATTGAACTAGCCAAACACATGACACAGCCTAATGTATGGTGGCAAGTGTAATAATACAGGTAGGGGATATACACTTGCAGTCACTGGGAATGTAGTGTAGACTCAAAGGTCATTATAAGATGTTAACCGAGGTTTTTTCTACACCCTACCATATGTGCATAAACCATGCAATTCCACACCTCAATGGATATGTGTAACCTTAAATATTTGTTGGGACATATGTCCTATTGTTTTATAAATATTTGCATTGATGTTGATGTATGTGCCCTGTTCAAACACCATGTTCATGGTAGCCTGTTGCTACCAAACATCCCTGCATGCTGTTGGAATATCCACTGTCATTCAATATTTGCATGTGTTATGCCTGCTGTTCAACTGTTGGAACCTTAGTGTGTTGGGTTAATGGGAATATTACTGCATGCTGTTACAACTAATCTGGAATGCTGTTGTTTATGTTGTAATTAAACACACCTAATCACAGAACATATGGGAAGGCCGGTCCCAGCAGACCCACCTGTCCCTCCTCAGTTGGCGAGTGCACCTGGCACCAGCAGCTCCGGTGCCCAGCCCGGGCTCCCCTCCTCCGTTGGTCCTGTGCCACCTTCGGGTGGAAGCACTGCAGGGGATGGGGCTCATCCCCCTGTGCAAGCATGGGCGGAGAACGGCCACCTTACACCCTTCGAAGGGTCCGGGCTGTGGTGCGTAGGGAGATCCAGCATTCAGTTGCTGATCCCCTATGCCAGCTTGAGGCGAGAGTTGCGCGTCTCTCGGGTGAGCCTGCCCATCCTACTCAGCCCGCAGCACAGCCACCCTCGGGGCTGTGAAGGTGCAGTGGTGACAGCCCATGGGTGGGGTCTCAGTTCCACTGTTACCATCTGTGGGCTCATGGGCTTGCGATTTCCAAACAACCTTTACCGTCAATTGTGTTCACCCACCCCATGTGTCAAACTCTGCCCCTGTATGCATCTTGTTTGTCTTGTCTGTTTACCTCCCCAACCTACCTGCCCAAATGTACCTACATCCTCTACCTCACATTCCACTCTCACCTGAAAAAAAAAAATAAAAAACAAAGGGCAATCTGTTCCCACAAAACAATTACGCCCCATACATAGCTGCCCAATTTGCACACATGTCCACTGGACATGTAAACTGATAATTGTAATTGGCAGTACAAAATATTTTGTTGTCCTCACCCCTCTCTCAGGGGTGGAAGGTTTCAAATTTCACACCAAATTTCAATCATATTCACAGCTGTTGCTGGTAAAGAAATGGGCAGCTATGGACCTTCCCTACACCCATCCTGCACATCCTGAGCTGGCTTCCCTACTGTCTTTCCCTCTTTGTGTCCCTTTTTTCACCACATTCCTATCTCCCCAATTTCTTTTCTTTAAAAGAAATTAGAGTGGGGGTTAGTGGGAGTAAGCACTTTTAAGCAGTAGTTAGCGGGGGTGTGCGAGTGTGAACTTGTGTGCGCTTAGCTAAGCATTGCTAAGCGTCACACAAACCCGCGCAAACCCGCTTACTCACTCTGTATGACAAGGCCCTTGTACTGCTCAGCAGCAAAATAAAATATCCTTGTCAGTCTCAAACCCGGGACCTTGGACTCACCAGTCTGCATGAAGTACCACTACACCACAGCAGATATACAATAGTTTAGTGCTGAAAGCAATATAGCATGCATTACCATGAGTGAATGTAAAGGGAAAATAGGAATGGCATAACACAAATCTTGTTCTGTGGGCATTTACCAGCAGATGTTGTTGAGTTGCATGACATGACTGTGAAAAGAGAATCAGCCTTGCTAGTAGGGAATAAGGTTACAGTAGCAGCTTACAAACCCTACACAG
>NC_056725.1:430573977-430628977 GCF_019279795.1 Protopterus annectens
GTAAATGACATAGGCATGCATAACCGGACATATGAGCAGGTACGCCATCACTGCAGTGATTTAATTAGACATGTCCGGCGGCGTGCATCTGATATACATAGACAACAGCTTGCCACAGGTGGTGGGGTGGCCATACATCCCCCCCTCACCAGAGTGGGAGAACTGCTCCTAAGTATGGTGGCTCCTGGCCTACAGCAGCAACAACAACACACATGTGTCATCATGGAGGCCGGAGCCACCCAGCATGGTGACATGGAGCGTGCAGGTAACATTCTCTAGCTGTAGACTACTGTTACCTGTATTGTTAGATTATGCATATGTGAGATGTGTACTGTGTTTAGCAGTTGTGCTGCCTATTGTGTGCAATACTGATATTTTGAATAGTATCCATACACCTATGCCTGTTGTTCTACTGTAGTTTAGCACACTCACAGTAACAATGCCACAGTTGTGGCCACTGACAAACTGTGTCATATTCTTGTAGGTCCCTTTGGTGTGACAGCAGGGCAGACGATACATGCTGGTGAGTGTGTTAACACTTTAAAATTGGTATTGAAATGTGCATGTCATAGGTGAGGTGTAGGCCATGTACACATAACACACCTATGCATAAGGCATGCTGTGCATGTTTGCTGTGAGATGTTAAACATCTCAGTAAAGTCAGTAGCTGCCTCAGTCACATGCAATGCACAAAACAGCAGACACAAATGTGGGAACACTGGACTGCACATTGGATAGGCATAATTGACACACATGTACATAGCATAACACGTTTGTCATACTCAGTACACCTCAACATGCTACACATAGTGTAACCGGACACCCGCTGCCAGGTCACACTTCAGTATCCCACATGTTATCCACACACCATACATAATATACCTGAGAGGTAGGGACCTAGCATAAGGCTGTGCAACACTCTTCAACACAACACAGTCATGTTAGGCAATGCTCCCTATTGGGCACCCCACACACCCTTGTGCAACGTGGCTGTGTAATTGTGAACTTAGCCACGGCACTGCAGTTCAGGTACAGCATGCTAGGCGGTAGTCTAGCACACTTTAGTGGCCTTTAGTGACCACATGATGCATGATGATGATGGCTAATGGTACTACACCCCATACAGTTACAGTGACCACAGTACTACACATAGCTGTCATTGCTTTGCACCTCCATGTTGTGTGTGTGCACACATATGCACCTATACACATAATGCACAGCATGTTGTATGTGTGCAAACATATACATCTATACACAATATGCATAGCAGTTGCATTCCGTACAAAGTGACACATATTTGTCCTGGAATGATATTGGGTATATAGGTCACATGACACACATTGGGTATGTGTGATGTTGACTGTTGCAGTCATGTACCGTGCAATGTCATGGCTGGCACTGGCATATCTAGAATATGACCCACACTGACCATAACCACTGTACAATGGACATGTCCAGGATTGGTATTCCATCACATATACATGCACCACTCATCCCGTGTGTGTACATATCATGCATGTGCTACACCTGTGCCCACAATTATCTGCTACAGACACAGACACTGCATTCAGACATGGAAATCCATGTGACACACAGATAACACATACAGCCATGGTATGTATACCTGTGAGTGATGGTGCACAGGACATTGCAGAGCTTATAATACTTGCACAGAAATGCTGTGTCCTTGTACACATTGTGTTCCAGGGTGTAGGCAATAATTGAACATGTATACACATGCACCACAGCCATGTACACTGTCATGAACTATGGCTGTCTACACTCACACTGCATGGACTTAATCAACACATATTCTGCATGCTGACACGTGTGATGTGACTGTTTACCTTGTGATACTGTCACCCACCTTCAACCACTATTGAGTATGTTTTGGATTGCTGTTGTGTGTGTATCTGCTGTAGTGAGGAGTGTTCCTGTGTGCATGTGTGCATGTGTTCATGTGTTCATGTGTGCATATTTGCATGTGTGCATGTGCAGACCGTAAAGTGTGTTTCCTGTCTTTCTCTCACAGGTGCTGCGTTAGGGGTTGGCGAAACCAGCAGGCGACCTGAAGCCACTGCCACGAATGGCGATGATGACTCATGTATTTTGGCACAGGGTGATTTGACAGGGTCTGTCGTTGGTCTGCCATTCGACAGTACACAGCATTCAATCCCATCTATGTGCACACTCATACTGTCAATACATCCCTCACCACCAATGGCCATAAACGAGGGACAGCATACAGTTGGCATTGACCAGGAGAGTGTGGTACCCATGGCACTTGCATCCCCTTACAGCAGCCATAGCCGTAGACCCGTAATGGTACCACATAGGCGGAGGTCCAGGGGTTCTTGGGGGAGCACCACTGGTCGTATTGCCCCTGACGACCAGTATGTTCGGGGCTTTAATGCAGGCTCAGGCACGTATGGAACGGTACACCAGGCAGGGACTTAGGGCACACAGAGGGCACATTACACCGCTATCAATGACAGCATCCGTGACCTTGCCGGTGCCATCCGGACTTACACCGAGGTCATTGATAGACGTTGGGGGAGACAATAGATAGCCTCCACAACATGTCTTCCTTGAGCCAGGACCGTGCGGGACAGTTGCAATGTCGACACAGATGCATGCCAACAACAGCAACAGCTGGCAGTGGTCACAGATGGCCCACAGTTCACAGTTGCTCCTGTAGTGGCAGTACCAGCCCCAGCAATGCTGGGGCTGGCCTGTCCATTGACCGTCTCAGTAGACCACTTGCACATGGCTCTGGCCAGTCCCAGCAGGGACATGGGTCCAGTCATCATACCTCTGCCTTTGATGACAGTACCCAGTCAGGATTGGTACCCAATACTGTCTGTAGCACCCCTGCCACGCACAGGTACTGTGTCCATGGCCGGAGACAGTGATCTGTACAGCCTAGCAGGTACAGTCTGTGGCTGTCCCACAAACTACCGTATATTGCAGCCACATGCTGGAGCTGTGTGCATGCAGACACACACACACATAAAGCAAACAACTCTGGCTCACACATACACACACACATTACATCAACATTGGCCCATGCTGTACTGTTGTCCCTCACACACACATACACACACGCACACACACACACACACACACACACACACACACACACACACACACACACACACACATACATGTCGATTGGATGGGTCAATGTCAGGCTCTGGCAAACAAAAAAACGCCCTGTGCATATGATGATACCTGTGCCGCCTCCTGTTATCTGCATTATTGACAGAGTGGCAGGCTAACATGGTGCTGATGCACAGAGTGATACTATAGCAGTGTAGCAATAATAGCAAGTTGTCAACAAGGAAGTGTAACTACATCCTTGTAGGTATATCTGAGCAGACATTATGCATCAAATCTCTGATTGTCAATATTGCATTGTTTACACCACTGTTAGGTCTGAGTATGTATTATCCAACAATGTGCCACTTGGCTGAAGTGTAATGTGTTGCCAGCATGTGTTAGTGAGTGGACAGTACGTGTGTGATGTGTGCAGTACAGATTAGCAAGTGTACATCTGTGAACATGGTGTGTGCGCACTGTCTGGATGTACATACATAGTGGACACATGGGATGTGTGGCATACCCTGTCATACACATTGTTAACTTCTCATAGCATCTTTCAATGGCCAGTATGCATTCTACTACAGTTATGTACTAACATGGGTAGACGTGTGTATGACATGGGTTGACACTATGCTGTGGGTGATACCGTTAATATCTGTCAATGATTTGCGGTCTGGTAGTATACACAACCTCAACAGCATGACTATAAGCAATCATTGGATGAAGTCCTGACAAATGACACACAGTAGTAGGGAACCCAGTATCAATTGTATCCTTCCAGCGCTACACTATAACACTAACCAGTGGTAATGACTGCCACCCATTACTGTGACCACACCTGTTTGACATATAGCCCCCTTAGGTACATGCAAACACACTAGGGATGTGTCCATCCTAATCTGGAAATGCATGGATTGGCCTACAATGCATTCCATGGATGGGACGCATATCCTACACAAGGGTATCATACAGACAGATACCTGTTGTCTGATACATGCTGTATAGCAGTAAGCAGACCATGGCATAGTCATCCTCATGTACTATGCATACTATCCCATCAGTACCACACAGGTGGTAGCCCTCAACATGTATGTTGGGTACCATTGTGTACATACAGACCCATGCTATGTCATGTGTCCCTTGGTATCCACATATCCATAGGTATTGTGGAGTCCCAAGGGGTATCACATAAGACATTAGAGGCCTGAATCCATATCCACAGGGCAGTCATACACCTATAAAGACTGTCCATTCTTAGCAGACTTTGTTGTGTATGACCATGTCTGACATATACCCCAGGCATATACCCTCACTCACACTACTCTTAAGTAACTGTCATGGGTGTGTGTGCCACAGAACACGACAGTGGACGGCCTTGTCACATACATACATATGTGACCTACGATCTGAGAAGCAGCGGCACAACCTGTCAATGGAAACAAATGTAGTCATGTAGTATGCAGTCTTCACATCTATGTACTGATTGAAGGAACATGTACACATATATATTTGCCACGCAGATACCTGATGTGTGCAATGCACTTACTGTTGTAATCATAGTATATCATACCATAGTAAAAGCAAAACCCACACCACATTGACCAACAGTGACACACACACAGTCAGCATTGTCAGGATTCAATCCCCTACCTAATTATGTTATGATACTAGAGAGAAACACATTAACATGGTGCGCTATTTGCTTTACTGGCGGGTTTACCTTGTCTGGCTGTATTTATAGGATGGTGACATCAGTCTTTCCAAAGAGGAATGTACCTCTTTTAGTGAGTTTTCCCAGTCTCCAAAAAGGGGACACCTCTCAAAGGAAACTGCACACACACACACACACACACACACACACACACACACACACACACACACACACACAAGCAGGATTCAAACCCCTACCTAACTATGTTATGATACCAGAGAGAGACACATTAACATGGTGCGCTATTTGCTTTACTGACTGGTTTCCCTTCTCTGGCTGTATTTGTAGGATGGTAACATCATCAGACTGGACATGATGATGTGTGTACAGTTTGTTTTATGCCATTCCAGGAATGGTCCATGTGGGTCAGCAGGTGTCAACAACTTGCACAAGACCTCAGAATCTTTACCTTGTGTGATCTATCTGTAGACACATTGACATTCTGTCATATGTCAACACATATTTATGCACAGCTTGTTGGTTATGTGGATACTACATGTGTCTGGGATGTTAATAAAGGGCTATTCAAAGTATATGTGACACATGTGTAGATGTGTTCATTGATGTATGTCCTGGGTGGCTGCCTTGCAGACAGTCTAGCATGTTTGGGAACCATGATCCACACATGCACATACCACGGTTGGTAGGGTTGTGTGTATGTCAGCTTCCAATAGCTCTGTTTATGACTGCAACCATGATGGTCTCCTTGACCTTGCAGATCAGACTACATAGGCGTATTGGATTTGACTTCCCATGGTGTGTTGTGCGCCAACACTTGTGGGGAGTGCCATATGTAGCTGCGACAAATTCAACGGTTTCACATCCTGTGTAGGGGGTGAGGCTCAGCTGACTGTTCAGGTGCATGATCTGTTTGTTCTGTAGTTTCTGCATAACACATATTGGGAATCAATGTATTCCACTTGCTGCCATGCTTTTGGCAGTGGGGGTATCTGCTCATCCATTCTACATGTGATATCTCCTGGTATGATGATGTGGACTATTGTCAGTGGGAGATGGGTATATACATATGGGCCTGTCTGTCATGATGTTGGCATTGTCACTCAGGTACAGTTGGCCCTGACTCAGGACATATATGTGTGTACATTGCTATTTATGACATAGCTGAAGGAGGTGTCATAATTCAGTCTGGACTCCTTCTTAGCTACTCTTTACAAGACACCAACGAACATGAGCACTAATCTCTGTTATACTCTTTTACATGCTTAACACCCTACTGATCCTTTGTTATCAGGCTACAGTGTATGTCATGATAATATCCTGGCATGTCCAGGGGTCGGTTTCGTATGTACTCTTCAGTCCAGCTGGTGGATATTGTGATATTGACACAATGTCACATCTGCCTCATGTACACAGACAACCCTCTCCTCCTCCCAACAAACTCAGATATATGTGTGAGATGCACCTATATAGACATACGGGGTGCTGAACTCTCTCGACCCATGACTGGCACAGTCTATCAGGTGGTGAAGGTAACCACACACACCACATATCAGTCTCACATATTCTCTAGCAACAGCACTCAAACCACATTATCACACATAGACATACTCGGATGCTGTAAATGTACTCTACCTAAGCAGCAGAGACCTCTAAAGCAGACACACACACACCTGCTACCCCACTACAATACCCACATATCACATAGTTCACAATGTCAGTGTGCCACACAGTCACTGTCCTTCAGGCTAAACAACACACCTAATACACTTTTAATAGGTGACACTTATTGTCAGACACACTGACGTACCACTCACCAGCCCTAGCAAGGGAATAGTCACTTTAGGCTGTCTGTTGGGTGCCAGGATTTGCCGCATAACACAGGCAGTCAGGTCACTCCAAAGCAAGTACAGGACTGGCACAATCATTGTCCATGCTGGTGTGTATAACCTCAGACATTACTCCCTGGACCACATGACATGATACATGGAGGAACACACTGATCATGTAGCCCAGGCCAGTATGACCCTGACTATGTCTAGCATCTTACACCCACCAAGTATGATGTCACAGTATACGAACACACATATCACATTTAACAGTTGCCTAACAAATTTGTTTAATTCATAGGGGATACAGTGTCTGTCAGCCTATGGTGACATGCTCAACATGCCACATAGCTTCAATATAGACAGCTTGCACCTGTCACTCTTGGACTTTGGAATGCTGGCTAAGGCTCTTGCTACCACCATAGTGCCTTTTTTAAGCAGGGCTCAGAAGACAAACACACCTCCACAGACATTACAGGTTAAATGAAACTAAGGTAATGCTGCTCAACAACAGTCGTATTAACCTCATATTGTGGCCACTGAGGACTCTCCTCAGTATGGAGGATAGCGATATCTGTGCACTGACAGACACCTGGTACAGGCTCACTTATGCACACCAGCACTACCAGGTTATGTTTCATATCATGCTGTCTGACGACAAGACTTGGAACAGACAACACAACTAGGGGGTGTATCCATATACATTACAGATACACACACCTCCGGGTTAGTAGCACTGCACTAAGCATCACAGACCATACATATACAACTACCATTGTGCAATACTGCCTTTCAGTTTGTTGCCTGCTACAGAACACACTCCCAAACTCAGGGACCACGCTTGGCTTTCGTGGGAACTATGCAGAATATGAAGGTCTCCACAGACACCATTATATTGTGTGTCTTCATATACACAAATATTGACTAGGGATACTACTCAAGCCCCAACACTTTCACCCAACAGACTCATATGCTGTGGCACAGCCAGTCAGCACAGCTAAAAGGGGGAATACATATTGGACCTGATCATCACCAACATGGGGACTCTATGTTCCACACCAGCGATATACCCCTCATTGGTAAGGTCAAAACATACATGTATCTCACTGGACATACATATACCCTCCACACACCCATCCTGGGTAATCTTGGTGAACTTCTCATGAGCCAATGTCTCACATCACCGAAGCAAGGTAGTATCCTTCGGAGACCCTGAGACAGTGGCAAATACGGCTCACACTACTGCATCCTTTACATACGCATTCTATGGACACCTGGCGGACTGCATGGATTGTGCTATCCCAAATAACAACAGGACTCACTACTCCAATGGCAGGGGACCTGTGTGGTAGACCCCAGGCATTAATAAGCTGTACAACATCAGGAGGAAGCTACTACATGATAGAGCACAATCCCAGACTGGGAAGGCATCTGTGATCTGTACTAGCAGACAGCTACGATCACTCATGAACTTTTCCAAGGGCCGCTTCTACCAGACAATTGCAACAGACACATAGGACTATCACACGGCCTTCTTCAGTTATGTCAGGAACCTGGGTGGACACTCACTGATATGCTGTAAGTTACTGCATACTGTCTAAACCTACCCTGAACCCATTGTCATTGCCAACATCCTGGCAAACAGGTTCAGTGCAGATGTCTCCCACCCATCCCCCCTAAGGAGCATCTATCCATCCCAACAGAGTATAACCTCCCTGACAACACACAATAACAGTTGAGTGCTGCCCTCCCCAAAGTGTACATCACAGTATCAATGTGACCAGATGGTGTCCCAGCCTGCATCTAACACGAGCATCATGACAGACGCAACCCTCACGTTACATCACTGTTCAATATTGGAGTTACCACAGGATATGTACCCAAGGAATGGCGTACAGCGAGAGTGGTCCCACTCCACACAGTTGGTGCCACAATGGACCACAGACAATATTGCCCTATAAGCCTAAGTAGCCTGTTCTGCAAAGCTATGGAGCGTATTGTCATGGGACTCATACACATAGACATCGGGAACCTACAGACACTGTGTCTTACACATTTCAGCATTGTTGTGGGCAGATCTTGCCTCTTGAACCTGTTTGCATTCTTTAAATGGCTAACAGATCCATTGACATAGGGATGGCTGTCCACACAGCCTACCTGATCCCTGCAAAACCCTTCAACACAATAACCCACTGGGCCATTATGCTTAGGCTCACCAGCGTCGATATGGACACATATCTCACTTGATGGATTGATACTTGGATCAGGGATAGCACCCACATGGTCAGAATTGCAGGTGCCATGTCTGACTATACACCAGTTACACGTGGCATCCCACACGGCTCAGTCCTGGGACCTCTCTTGTACAGTATATATTTGTCTGACGTACAGGCAACCACAGGGGGAATATGGCTGAACATGTTTGCACTTGACTGCAAACTGGGTGCCATGATCAACTCTCCAGCTGCCACATGCATACTCAAACAGGGTGTCACAGAGATGGATGACTGGTGCCTGAGCCATGGCCTACAGCTAAATGCCATTAGTTGCATAGTTATCCCCTTTGGGAATAACAACATGCCCACACATTACCACATAGGTAGTACTCCATTACATATGGTAGGAGTTGTTAGGGGTTTGGGGACATGACTTGTTCGTACTGTCACCTTTGACATTCACGTTGCCAAAGTGGTTGGACACACCTTCTATGTGGGCCACCTTATCACATATAGTTTCACATCTAGATCGAGTGAGGTCATTGTGCCCCTATACTCATCACATCCATGCTTGGTTACAATGCCACATTTGGGGTGTACCTTACCCAACACCTGCAGCAACTGTACTGACCACAGAAGTTCCTCACCAAGCAGATCTAGGGACTCACACAGATGCCCTGCAAAGTTCAAATGCAGTAACTCCAGCTCTACTCAGTCGCTTACCACCTACTCGGATATGATGTGTGCCTGTTGTTTACAGATATACCCAACTCAGAATTACTGGACATACTCCACCTCAGGATATCTGACTCCCTTGGAGCTACACACTCATGGGGCGTATACCTCAGCACAGATGTTAATAGGACATTGTGGTGGGACAGATTCTTATCCTGGAGGCTCCACTCACTCCAGAATGTAATCCCAGTTTCACATAGGCAGAGCCACCCACTGACCACCTACTGGAGACATCTTGACGACTGTATGGGTGATCGTGTGTTTACCCCTGGGATATCTGCTGTGTCCCTTCTAGACAGAGGCACACTAGCCTAAACATACATGGGCTATCTTGTGTGACCTACTATTCACACACACAGTGTAGTAATCTGACAGGGTTGCGAATGCCAAACACACTCTGACTAGGCTTGTACATGACCTAGGGCAGATAGCCTAGTATGGACCTCTGAACCTATGCTAATGTTCAAGATGCACAATGTTTATTGCTGATACTGTTTGCAGGTCTTTATCATCTTTGCTTTACCAGTTTCTATGAACAACTTCGGTATCTGCAGAACATATTTGATTATGACAGGGTTCCACTATATTATAGATGTGTCTGTTATCGGGTCTACTTTGTACAACCGAACTTCCGATTCACCGACACACAATTTACCGACCCCAAACAACCGAAAACACACAACACCGACAAACACCAACAACTCAAAAAACCGAACACCATTACACCGACACAAAAAACGTAAACTACACATTGCACACAATAACATATTCACTAACCTTAACCTAAACCCTAACCCTAACGTCCGACACTACCGCACACTTACCCAACCCGCACCCTAACCCTAACTCACTTAACCCACCCCTAAACCTCAACACCATCACTATCGCACACTTACCCTACCTGCACCCTAACCCTAACTCACTTAACCCACCCTAAAACATTAAGCCCGTCACTATTGCACACTCACTCCACCCGCATACTAACCCTAACACACTCAACCCTTCCCTACACTACACTACGTCACTATCACACACTTACCTTACTGGAACCCTAAGTCTGACACTACCGCGCACTCACCTTTCCCACACGCTAACCTAAAATCCCTCACTATCATACACTTACCTGTCCGCTCCCCATTCCTAAATCCGTCACTATCGCACACTTACCGGATCGCGCTCACACGTTGCCGTTGTCGGTCTTTTGGCTGTCGGAATATCGCCTTTTCGATCACCTACCTGTTTGGTCGTTCCGTCTCGATCTTCTGGGTGTCGGTGAAGTGGCGGTTCGGTTATTCGAAGTAGACCCCTGTTATCATATGACTGTGTGCACAAGGCGGATTGCTGTATAGTGACAGGTTCCTGAGTTAACACATGCAACTGCCAGATATGCGTGGCCCACTGCTGTACTCAGACATGGCCTAAGTGTCTGAGCATGCCCAGTTCTGCCATTCTGTGTTTTGTTGCCTGACATTTGTCTCATTTATTAAGTGTGTGAGCATGCCCAGTTTGAGCCTTCAGTATGTTGCTATCCGAGGTCCACTTCATTGGTTGATGCGTGTGAACATGACCAATATTAACATTTATACTGTGTGTGTTGGAAGTCAGGTTCTGTTCTCACTGCAGGGCTCACCTTTGTGTCATAACTCAACAAGGATTATGCTGTGCCTGCAAGGTTTCCATGAAATACTTTGCATAGACTTATCAACATTCCTTCATACAGGCTGACCACTGCAATGCTGTCATGGTTTAGTGGTTCAGTACTTTGGCTATAGTGCACTGTATTCTGGGTTCGAGGCCCATCACTGCTTTATATTTTCATACTGAGCAGACCAGACTGCTTAAGGGCCCGTTAAGCAAATATTAGCATGTTGGCTTTTGTTCAGCTATGCCCTATTTAGACCAGGCTTGTCCGACATTGCTCAATATTCACCAACATTGCTGGACGTTGCCCAATATTACTGAACACTGACCACAGTTGTGCTAGTTGGTGTGTGCGATTTTGTTTGCATTTACTACATGGTGGTAAATGCTGTTTAGCACTGCTTTATATTGCTTAACACATGGCAATCATGCCTTAGGTGGTGCTGCAGGGCTGCCTATGTTGGATGCACATACTACACTCCCTGTACATGTTTGAAAGCAGGTAGTGTCAACTTAGGCATCCCTTTTACTATATGTGCGAGTCGGACAGAGGTATAATTTCCAGAGTTCCTACTGAGCCAGTATATGTGCTATGCGTTGTCTCTTTGCCAAGGCCAAAGCATACTGGGCACACCTCCTTTTGCCTACTGGGGCAGGCTCAGGTTGTTCCTACTCCAAGTCACGGTCTGCCTGTGATGGCCTTGGCAATGGTGGGGGGCTGTTTGGCACAGGCCTATGCTGGTCCTGCTGCAGCTGTTTTTGCAGGATCATATTATGTAGCATAGCACATACCATGACAATTTGGGTACATATAGTTTGTGAGTACTGCAAGGCTCCACCAGATGTGTCCAGGCACCGGAACTGTGACTTGAGCAGCCGAAACACACGCTCTATTACATTACGTGTTTGTGCAAGTGCCTCATTATGGCATTCCTGTTCAGGTGTGTGTGCATTTCTGATGGGTGTCATCAGCCATGGCTCCAGTGCATAGCCAGCATCCCCCACTAGGTGACCATGTGGGATGTCCCCATTGGCAAATGTCTGGTACAGCTGCGTGAGATGCCAGATATGGGAATCATGGTAGCTTCCAGGGCAGCCTGCACACACATTCAGTATTATGCCCTGGGCATCACACATGACCTGGCAGTTGATGGAGGGGAAGCCCTTGTGGTTGAAGTAGACCCTACCCTGCTCACCGGCTGGTGCTTTGATGCGTATGTGCATGCAGTCTATTGCACCCACTACCTCAGGGTATTTCGCTATTTGCTGGAAGAGATGCATATTGCTGGCCAATACCTCACAGGAATTGGGGAAATATACATGATCACCGACATGTGCTGACATGGCATCCAGGAACTGGTGTAGTACCCTGGATGCTGATGCCTGTGATATCCCCATCATATCACCAGTTGGTCTCTGGAAGGTACCTGTTGCTAATATTCTTAGGCCAACACATACCTTGTTTTCCACTGGGATGGGTTCCCCTCTGTTGGTTCTGTGTGTGAGGCCTGCAGAGATCAACAATTTGCTGCAGGAGGTCTCTGTCCGCTCTATAGCACTCCACTATCTCCAGCTCATGTAGCCCCTGGTAGGTTACCCTGGGCCTGTACACTCTTCTCCGTCTCCTCACTGTGGGTTGTCCAGCAGCATTTCCATTGTCACCACCCTCAGCATGTTGCATATGTCACCTTATAACAGCAATGGCAGCCCCTATCATTTCTTTGTCTCAGTAAAGCTTTTTCAGTTTTCACTTTTATTAGCTTACTGCAGTGTCTGTTGTGAGAAACATACTGGACTGTTGTTTGCAGAGTTTTAAGTGCTAGGCTGGGCTGGGCTAGTGTTCTGCCTGTGTAATTGCCTGATTCTGCTTGTTTTCACCTGCTAGCTCTGCTAGTACTGCCTGGTAGTTTCCTACTATTCGTTGTGCTTCCTTTTTCCTTTCTGTTTCCTCAGCGGGGGGGAGCGCCGCACACACAAGCGCAAACATGCCCACAGCAGCTAACACGCACGCACACATGCTTACATGGACTAAACCTTGCTTATTCGGATTAACACGCATGCACACCAGCGCAAACGCGCTTACAACTCTTTCAACAGCCTTATACATGCTTACCCCGGCTTAAACACGCACACTCACGCTTACAACTATTTCAACAGCCTTATACATGCTTACCCCGGCTTAAACACGCACACTCACGCTTACACATGCGCACTCTGTCTTACTCGGGTTTACACGCGTGCACACGCATGCATACCCATTCAGCAAGAAACTTTGGTGTTATCCACGGCATACACCTTCCATTTCTTAGCTTTCCCTAGCCTACCTGTTGACACACCTCTTTCCATGATGTATAAATGACAGCTGACACATCCCACTCTGCTCCAATGAGTTTCACTTCTTTCAGACATACCCCCCCTTGTGATGTCACCTATCTTCTACTCTGTTACTCCCCATATCCTACTCCTACACTCCACTGACTGTGCTCATTTGCTATGTAAACTTGCGATTCACTATCCTAACACTCATTTACATAGGATTGCCTACTGATGCTTGGTTACATGTCTTAGACTGAGCTTCCCCCCTTAGCAACCTCTACTCGGTGGCCATGTATTCTTCAGCCTGCCATTCCCTTGCATTGTACATTAACAATTTCAATAAAATCCACATTTGTGGGTTTTAATTTGTAGTATTCTGGATTTTAGAGTGCAGCCTGTTTGCGCGGCGCTGCGCTATGCTTAAACATCGGAAATCGGCGAATAAAAAAATTATTTTTATTTTCATATTGCATCAGGAAACATTTCCAATGGCCGTATATTTGGCCATTGGCATGCTTCCTGCACTGGATGCAACCTTTATTTGGAGCTGTCCTGGCTCCGTTTTGCTATTTGCAGAATGGTACTCAGTTGTCAACTGAGTACATTTCTGCAAATAACACTACTTTTACTCGGACAGGTTCGGGTTTCCTGAATCACAAATCTACCTCATTTGCATGCCTTTCACCTGCAATTGAGGTAATTTGCATATCACAGCACTGTCCGTGTAAGAGCCATTTTAGGAGCTCTCTTACACGCCATTACAGGCTGTTCCTGAATCGCTCATCAGACATGATGGCTGCATGGAGTCTTACTCTACTCTAAGACTCCGTGCAAGCCTTTTTGAATCTGGCCCTCAGACATCTAAGATATGCTTATAGGTTCATAGGTTCATAGGTTCATACTAGGCTAACTGCCCTAGGGCATTTATAAGCCTAGCCAGAGTGAGTTTGGCTTTCGCCACCCATTTTAAATGAATTTTGCTATGACCTTTTTCGAGGTTAGTATACTGTGCCTCTGTCTAACAGTGACACAGAAGTGATACCCGGGGTAAACCTACGATCTCCCATCCACTCATCAAGATTCCTCTTGAAGAAAGTCAATGAGGGACTCTGCCTAACCTGGACTGGGATTTTATTCCAGAGTGAAGGGAGCCTCTGGGTTATGAATCTGTCCCTCCAGCATGTCCTATTTATTTCACTGCTGAGGTTCAAGTCTGTCGAGCACGTAGCTTGATGGGATTTGGATTTTCTGAGGTGCAGCATGTCCATTAATTCCAGGTTGGACATGGCTTTATACGTCAGGCACAGATCGCCTCTGAGCAGGTGGTATGCCATTGAGTAGAGCTAGAGTTTCTTTAACCGGGCAGCATATGGCATCTGTTTGAGCCCTTTGATCCTCTTGGTGAGGTACTTTTGGGGTCTTTCCAGCTGCTGCAGGTGTCTGGTAAGGTACATCCCAAAAGGGGCATTGTACTCAATTATGGGCCTGATGAGGGATGAGTAAAGAGGCACGATGACCTCCCCTGATCTAGATGTGAATTCCATCATGATTAGGTGGGCTATATAAAATGTTTTTCTAACCACTTTGGCCACGTGGGTGTCAAATGAGAGATTGCTATCAACTTGGGTCCCCAGGTCCCTAATTACTTCTTCCGTACTTAATGGATTACCACCTATGTGGTAATTTGTGGGCACTTTGTTTTGCCAAAGGGATGACTATACACTTTTTGGCGTTTAGCTTGAGGCCATGGCTCTGGCACCAGTTGTCTGTTTCTATGAGGCCCTTTTGTAGGATGCTTGTGTCGGCTGGAGAGTCAATTATGGCACCCAGTTTGCAGTCATCTGCGAACTTGGTCAGCCACAGTCCTTCCATGTTGGCCTGTACCTCCTAGAAATATATACCGAACAAGAGAGGTCCCAGGACTGAGCCTTGTGGGATGCCACTTGTAACTGGTTTGGAGTCTGACATGGCTCCAGCAATTTTAACCATGTGGGTTCTGTCCTTGAGCCAGTTTGCAACCCTTCTAGTGACATAGGGGTTTATATTTAAGCTGGTGAGCTTATCTATAATGCCCGAGTGGGGTATTGTATCGAAGGCTTTTGCGAGGTCCAGGTAGGCTGTGTGGATCACCTTCCCCTCGTCAATGGCCTTGGTGACTGTTTCAAAAAAATCAACCAGGTTTAAGAGACAGGATCTGCCCTTAACAAAGCCAAACTGGGTAGGATCCAGTGTCTGTAGGTCCCCAATATCTTTATTTATGAGGTCCATGATGATCCTTTCCATAGCTTTGCAGACCAAGCTAGTCAAGCTTATGGGGTGATAGTTTCCAGGATCCATTGAGGCACCACCTTTGTGGAGAGGGACCACTGTTGCTGTACGCCACTCTTTGGGTACATATCCTGTAGTAAGGCTGAGACTGAACAGTAGTTTTATGTTTGGGTTTAGCTCTTCTTGGAGTTCATGTAGGACGCAGCCTGGGACACCATCTGGTCTCATTGATGCTGTGTTTTTTGCTTTGGAGAGGACGGCTCTTACATGAGCATCTGAGATGTCAGGGGGGCAGCACTCTGCTGGGATAGATATTTGCCCTTTTGGTGGGAGGAAGAAGTTTGCGCTGAACCTGTCAGCTAGGATGTTGGCAATGTCTGTGGGTTCTGTGTATTTTTGTCATTTTGGACTAATTCTGAGCATATCTGGGAATTCCCACCCAGGTTCCTAACATAACTAAAGAAAGCCTTGTGATTATCCTTAGTGTCCTGTGCAATTTTTCTCTCGAAGCTGGCCTTAGACGATTTTATGAGTGCCTGTAGTTTTTTGCTAATACTGATCAGAGATGCCTTCCCTTTTTGGTATTTTGCTCTATCATGTAGTAGCTTCCTCCTTCTATTGTATAGTTTGTTTATGGCTGGGGTCCACCAGACAGGACGCCTGCCTTTGGAGGAATGGGTCTTGGTTTTATTTATATGTATATTTATATGTTTATTTATATGTATATTTATATGTATATTTGCCTCTTAAGAGCTGAGGCAAAAAGAGCCATAAGAATTAAAATACTAATTCCTGATGAAGAATATATCTTTTTGTCACTGTACTAAACTCTTGCACACAAAGACCCTACAGACCACCGTAAATATACCAGTTCATTGCATTATAAAGTAGGAGGGAATAGCATTACACAACACATACAAAGGTTAACTGACTTCTTGTTACTGAAGAAGCTCCCCTCCTTTTCAAATCACTCCTATTTTACTCTTATTCTGTGGTCATTGTTCTTCCATAGACAGAAAGGTTATTTGCAGGGCCATAACATAGTCCACGAAAATAACTAGCATGGAAGCACCCAGTAATCAGATCACCATTTAGCAAAGCTCTGTCAAAGAGTCCTTACAATGTTTAAACCAACTGCATAGACATCTTTCCCTCTGAGTGATAGAAGCCTTAAAAAGCACCATTTCAGAACAACACACTTCACTGAGAAATGAAAGTAAATATAGTTGCACATATATGCTTAACCATTTCTTACAGACTTATACATTTTTCCATTCATTATAATGTAATCAAACAGCATCTGCTTACATACTACTCCACTATGTCACTGTTGTCATAATTTTTACTAAGTAAATGCTACTCTGATTAAATTTAATGTATCAGCTCTAACTTTCTGTATAAATGATAGATTTTCTAAGTGTATTCCATCTAAACCCCGTATGTTAATTTTTGTAAAATGGCACTGCTGAATATCTCAGGAAATGGCAGAAAAGAGTCCTTTGATTAGTCTGTGTAAATAGTTAAGAAAGTAAAATTAAAAAAATAAAACATACAATAGGCTAGGTATTTACAGAGATATTCCCTGGGATACAGAATGGGTGTTACAGAAGCCTTAACATAGAAGGTTTCTGCATCACAGTGAAGCTTTGTAATTCAGAAACCAGTCTCCTGATATGGTTTCTTAATTGTGAGGATCATAGCACAGACATAATTCTCACTGGGGAAGCAGTATGTTAACAGAGTAGTCTTGGAGAGTAACTAATACTAATCAGTCATGTATTCTCCCTTGCAAATGGTTGCATTTCATGACTGAATCACTTTGATGAGTTCACTTTTACTGCAGGAGGAAAAGTGAATGCCATCTCTTGGCAGCATTCACCTATTCACTCTTATTTCATTAGCTGTTACACAGTTAAATACAGTGAAGTCATATGTGTTTGTGTGTGCGTGTGTGCATGTGTGCGTGTGTGTCTCTGTTTGGGTGCATGTCTGTGTGTCTGCTAGGGTTGTCACTCTATGGGAGTTAGGTATGGAATACCGACTGTATATGTGTATATGTGTGTGTGTGTGTGTGTGTGTGTGTGTGTGTGTGTGTGTGTGTGTGTGTGTGAGAGAGAGATTGTGTGTGTGCTCATGTAGGGAGAACACTAACACTGTAAACAGATTAGTGTTTAATTCAGAGACATGACAATCAGCGGGTCTATATTTAAAGACCAAAGATTTGTTTCAGTGAACGCCTCTTGGTTGACACGTAATGAGCGAGCGCACTAAAGTGTGAATGCTCAAAACAGCAATTTCTTTCCCTGAAAAAAGAAATCGCTTGGCCATCCCCGTGTGTTTTCCCCTTTCCTCACTGTAGTGTGATCTCGGAGTTGGTATATTTAGTTGGGAAGAGTGCATGGTGTATGTACCTATCCTGCTGTCATTTGCAAGCATGGGGTTGGACAGTGGGACAGTTGTACATAGTGTATTGGTATATCCTTCCTACAGCTACTACAAATGTTTCTTTACCTGTAAGACCTGTGGAGAAAATATCTGTTACCCCTATCTGACTGTTTCTACAAATATTCAAGATTTCTTGAGTGTATATATGCACACATCTCTGTAACACTCCCTGGATTTGAACCACCTCTTGGTGTGATGAAGTGAAAAAACAAGGGCATTTCTCATCACACTGAGCTACTGGGGAACTGATGTCTCTTGTTTGACTGATTTCTGCCTATTACTCTATGGTTTAGACAGTCTGACCTTGTAATCATGAGATTCATGCATTACACATAGTGTACTGTGTATTAATCCATTGAAATAATACAATCTGGAAAGCAAAGCTTAACATAAGGCAATGCTGCAGGGAACACACTATAATACATTAGACATTACCAGTCAGGGTTCAGATCTTAGTGCATAACATATTTCATATTTCATTTATATCTTGGTTTAGAGCTCCACAATCTACTGTTTTGCATAATATCTGGTTTTCAGAACAACATCAGTAAATTCATGATGTCAAAGCTATATTTGCTGTGAAGAGCCTGTACACATTCTATTTATACAACAACATACCAGAGTAGACACAACAGTTGGTGGTTTAGGTCTTTGTTGTACTTATATGACACAATGCTTTACTGCTGCATATCCTGCGATCAATATTAGTCTGGCAAACTTTTATTTAATCATTAGACACAGAACACACTACAACTACTGGAAGTAAATGATCTACTCCTTCTTATTTATTGCACTATATACTGCAAGGTAGATCTGTACTCACCAGCCTGTCTATACAGCCTTGTCAGTCTGTCAGCATGGGCCTTGGCATTGCTAGCTCTCTCTGTTGCAGCTGTAGGGGGAGAAAATGAACATTATGCATACCTGTCTATCACATACTCAGGCTAGGATTTGTTACAGCTATGTATGAGATACTTACTAACTACTGGAGCATTCTGTGCCTGAGCATGTTGGATCCACTGGGCCAAGAGCTCCTCCATCCTCCACTTTAGTTCAGCATAGTGATGTCATACCTACTCACTAGTTTGGGGGATTCTTGTGGCCCTGGTGAGGTCATGTGCCAGATGGTCCCATGCCTCTGATTTGTACTGAGAGCCCTGGTATTGGCCCTGCAGCAGTCTGTCATCATGGTTTTCTACAAGAAGCCCAACCGTGACCCTGGACCCCTAAATGCCCCAGCATTGTGCCCAAAAGCATGCTCCCTTCCCAATGCCAGATATGGTTCCTGCAGAGATCAGACTGCAACAGGTTATGGGTGTATTCCTGGCTGTGCTGTTTAAATAAGGCCATATTTCTGCCCTTTGCTGTCATTGGACTATTTTAAAAATGCTAAGCTCAGCTAAATGGTGTGCAAATCTGCTAAGATGAGTTGAACAGTGCTTAAAGGGGTAAATGCTGAGCACTGCTTAACAGTGCAAAAATCTGCTTAGCTGAGCTGACTGCTGCTTAGAATTTATGTTGAAGCAATGCTTAAACCAGCTAAGCATAGCTGAGCACTGCTTAGCATTGCTCAGTTTTCATTTAAAACACATATCAGCATTGTAGATTAATTCATCATTACTGACATATTAAGTGTATATGACTTACTTTACATGACATCCTCCAATGTGCTTTCATTACATTACCTTGTGGTGTGACTATATTGTAAAGGATACTTGTGTATTCATGGGGGATTTCACATGTTATATGTATTCACACTTCCATTTTGGACCACCTGCACTTCCCTGGGTAACAAATATCAATTACTACATAATTTAACATAAAAAAAGTTAATTTTGACAATGCTTTCCTGTGTAAAAATAAAGTGGCTATTTTGGTATTCAAATAATGAACGCCTGCATGAAAAGCCAAGACTAAAACCACTATGCTACCTTGTCATTAAGAAATTTAGTTATACATTTTTATTTAGCTCCTATGAGATGTTTGAGCAATGCTGAGCAGAGGGCCATAACACACAAACCCATTCAGCTACATTTAAACTTAATTTATATTGGAAAAATAATTAATAAAAGCGCTTTAATTACATGTGTCAATACTACTTGTAAATCATATTTGGTAATGCACTACCTGTCATTCTATCAACTATGTAAGTCCGTATAGGACATATCAGGATTGAAGGCACTACATAATGGCATACATTTGAGTTTCAGACTTCTAATCCTTCCCTACATGTTGTTATGTTAATACAAACTTTGTTCCTCTATCAACTTTGTAAGTTTGTACAGGCAATATTTATGATCTGTCCCTATTTGTCCCACCATCATTTTAGGCTTTGGCCAGTTTTTTGCTCTGAGAGGTTGGGGCATGTTAAAGGTGCCATACAGCACTTTCTCATTGGAAGGCATGTGTGACAGTACCTGTGACACACCTGCTGCACTGCTTACTATCTAAATAGCTGCTTTCAGTATCTGTGGACACTGACAGCAATTAGAAAGTGCCGTATGGCATTTTGACAATACAGGAGCTGTGTGACAGTACCTGTCACACACACCCTGCATTGCTTACTATCTAAAAAACTGCTTTCAGTGTCTGCGGACACTGACAGTAGTTAAAAAGTGTCGTACTGCACTTTGACAACACTGGGGGGGTGTGACAGTACCCGTCACACACATCCCTGAATTGCTTACTATCTAAATAGTTGCTTTCAGTGTCCAGGGACACTGGCAGGAGTTAGAAAGTTAATGTATGGCACTTTGACAATGCAGGTGGTGTGTGACAGTACCTGTCACACACCCCCTGCATCGCTTACTATTTACATTTCCTGCTTTCAGTGTCCACAGACACTGAAAGCACTTAGAAAGTGCCGTAGAGTGCAGGGAGCATGTTGGATGTGTGGACACTACTAAAACACTCCTCCTGCACTCAGTAGTGTTTGTGTCCGCTTAGCTTTAACAGTAGCATGCCTTCATGAATATGCAAGGTGCGTTACTATTAAGACTATGCGGTAATGGACACCATTCACTCTGTGCAGGATTAGCACTATTCCTGCACAGAGCTTATTGAATCCTGGGGCTATTCTAACTCCAAGTCTGCTGTTCTTCAAGGAAAGGGGGAATGCTGAGAAATACAACAATTTCAGAGTTAGTTTATCTTTCCCCATAATCAAACTTAAATTCTCAGAGTTTCATGGATCACACACACACACACACACACACACACACACACACACAGACATATATATGTGTATATATATATATACATATATATATATATATATATATATATATATATATATATATATATATATATATATATATATATATATATAGAGCCCCTTCAGATTGTCGAATGGCCAGAATGAACCTTGAACTGCGGATTACCAATTGAATCATTTGCATGGAGATCGCCACTGGGGACAATTCCCATTCACTTCAATTTAAGTGCGATCTCGGAGTTGGTATATTTAAGTTGCGGGGGGTGTGGAGGGTATAGGGGGGCATGCTGCAGCAAAAAAAAAATTGTAATTAGGTTTCGATGGATGTTCCAAAGTTTCATGCATCTGGTCTTGACCATAAGCAGTTTGATGTTCTGGCAGTTTGACAATCTGAAGTAGACCCATATATACATACAAACATTTAATCCATGTAAATGCTAATTCATTCAATATATATTTGAAGTATTTTGTTCAATCATTTTCCAATACTTCAGCATTTACACACACACACACACACACACACACACACACACACACACACACACACACACACACACACACACACACACACATGCACGCACACACACACACACACACACACACACACACACACACACACACACACACACACACACACACACGTACACACTTCTGCATTTCCTGATATGTATGCATGCATGCACATGTATGCACACATGTATATACATACACAAATTCATACTCAGGTGCATATCCATACACACATGATCACGCACAGACACGCACTCAAGTCACAAACACATACTCCTCCGTGTATTGGGTGGTAGAATAAACTTAAGACACTACAATGGCACATCAGATATCACTGCTTGCTCACTGCACATGTATCATCAGATATTTTTGGTCAGGATTCCTTTTGTGTGGAATCTGCTTAATCTATGACTGCCTGTTTTTTGGTTGGTGTTCCAGTTTCTTTGCACAGTCTGTAGATATGCTGCTTGTTATACATTCATAGGTAAAATACTATGCAGTCTGCAGACTATTACAAGCCTAGCCAATAACAAAAGTAAGAATCAAATCCTGTACCTAACATATCTGCGATAAAGGCCATAACCATTATGCCAACCTTCCCCTAAGTGTCTGTCCTGCAAACTGTGCATCCAGGTGTGTATGTAGGTGTGAGTGTGTGTGTGTGTGTGTGTGTGTGTGTGTGTGTGTGTGTGTGTGTGTGTGTCTGTGTGTGTGTGTTTGTATGAGTCTTTCCTTACATTTTGTGATAGAATACCATAATATTTATTACTGGTTTCTCTGTCCTGCACTCTGAAAGTGCTAGGATAGGCTTCAGCTTTCTAATGACCCTGAACTGTGAAATAAATAATAAATAAGTAGTTATTCACAAAATGATTGACAAATAAGTCTATTAAGCATGATGTAAGACTGATGTAAGTGGTATTAGAAATCAAATATTTTGTCAGCACCATCCATAGTAAAGTAAAAACCGCCTATAGATACCTGTCAAAGTATCTCCAAAGATGCAAATTCAAAGATTTACTTAAAACATGTTTCTTCTGTACCATGTGCAGCTGAATGTGCCTCACTGCAAATTCTACTTGCTCACTTATTAAACAGGTGACTTAATACCAGCAGATTAAATTTAATTAGTTATAATCAGAGGATAAAATGATATCTAAAAAGGTTTGTGGGTATAACTTGATCTATTCATGGCAAAGAAAGTGCCTTGCCATATGTTAGAAAGAAACCATGAGAGGAAGAGATGAATAAAAATGCATACATTCTAAGAAGACAAAGGCTATGACATACAGCCTGAAGTTCCTCTGTATTACCTGCTTAATGAAAACTGGAACTGTGCTGGAAAATACAAAACAATATCTAATTTCTCTTTAACAGCCTGCATCTAATTTTTTTTTCTGGAAAATATAGTATTGTACATCTTTCATATTTCCTTTCTCTGCCATGTATCTTTTCTGACAATTCCTGCCAGCCTCAGTCAACTGTTCTTTTCTATTTCTGAAAGGACATCTTTAATGTTTCTGACTGGATCTTGCCATGAACATTGGCAGTATATGATATATTTATTCTACGCTGCCTACTGTGCCATTTGCAAGTACCTTCCCTGGATAAGTCTGCATCGAAATGTTACGTTGCATAAATGAGATACATGTGACACCTTTCATTTAAATATGACATATGCAAGATTTGGCTGGTTAACATTAGCAGCCTCACCATGATGCTTGGACAGCTATACATTTGCAATTTTTCTTGACAGGTTTGAAGCCAATTTTTAAATAAACAATTCTGTGAAAAAATGCTTAACAGCATGAGCTGCAATTGGAATGTTTTAGGCAGACATGTTACAACGATACAGAGCATGAATTTCTACAGGGCCAATAAATTAAAGACAACTGAGAAAAAAGTAATCATTTATATGCATATTAAATTGATGCATCTGAGAGATTTCTGTTTACAGATACTTGTTATCCTTCAGTTTTAAATTAATAACAGATGCATGTGAGTCCGGGATCTTTGATATAAACAGAATTTAAGTTTCTAAGATAATGAAGACAAATTATATGCCACATTTTCTGAGACTTGTACAGAATTGTACTGTTGTGTAATTGGTAGCAAAAAAACTTTTTTCATGCCTTGATGACTGTTGCTAATTCTGATAACATAAATTATACATCATTTTACTTTGATACATGCTTTTATAACTGATAGGATGTCTTTATTGTTAAAGCAATAGCTATTGTATTTAGCATATGTGTGTGTGTGTGTGTGTGTGTGTGTGTGTGTGTGTGTGTGTGTGTGTGTGTGTGTGTGTGTGTGTGTGTGTGTGTGTGTGTGTGTGTGTGTGTGTGTGTGTGTGTGTGTATATGAGCATGCCTGTGCATGTGCCTGTCTGTCTATGCTGTGGATTGTGTTTAAGGAAGAAGTTCCCATATATTATTCTTTATTTAAATAATTACTGTAAATGATTGTGGTAACACTTATGTGAACCAAACAACCCAGTGTTGTCCTGCTGAGCTATTCCTTATTATGCAGAAAGGAGTGGAAAGAGGTATATAGGACAGACAATTTAAATGACTAGCTCAAGAGAGAAGCATATAAGTGGCTAATGTCTAGTTTCTTTGCCACTGTAGATTCTCAAGCATTTTCTTTCCCAATGATCATCTGTAAATACCCCCTACTGTCTGCCTTGTACCAACATGCTTGACTACCATGCCTCCAGAAGGATATTTATTCCATTAACCACCCTTTATGCTTTCTCCATTACCCAATTTTAATTTGGAACCCCTCTGTGATGATGTGAAGTGTTCCCATCTATGCCAGGGAGAGTAGAGTAGTGCATGTGTAACATATGCCAGCATAGTTAGCTGGAGTTTTGTTTTTGTAGATACTTTTGTGTCATTTGACTATCACACTGACTTGTACAACTCTGAATCTGTATTGTACCAGAGTCAGGTGATCAAATCTGATGTCATTCTATAACCAGCACTGAGAAGATGGAACTCTCATAGCAGTTTGTTTTGTTTGTTTTCTTTGGAACCTGTTATAAAAGATCTATGTCAGTTATCACAGTCAGTTAGTTGAGTTCAGTTCAGTTGGTTGGAAGCTGATCACCTTGCCTTTTGGAAGTAAGCATCTCAGCATCTAATCTTGACTTACTGTATTAATTAATTTAGCTAGAGAACAGTTATTCTTTCAACAGTCATGAAATACAGTGAGATTAGTTAAGTAGTGTTTTTCTGAATTTGTTTGAATCTGTCCAACTGTGTTATTTTTATTTCTGCTGTGAATGAAACTCTGGTGTTTATTGTACTTAGATATTCATTATTCTCATGCTTTCTATTTTATTATTTATTATTAAATATTTTTATACCTTTTATTGTAGCTGATCTTTTAGAAAATACTTTTAACATCTTGAGAAAATGTGTGCATATTTTAGTGATGCCTTGGCCACTCTGAAAAGCCTGTCTGCTTTGGTTACACTCTACCATTTATGTTAGTATTTTACTTGGTATAATTGGATACCCTTGTAAGAGCCTAAGAGTTGTTGACTGGTGGCAGCACAGTTACCTTATAGTCTGGGTAGAAGGAGTTCATTTAGTACATCTGTGCCAGCCTTTCACAGCAGTGTGTGCATGCAACAATCTAATACCCAGGTGTGGGTGTGTCAGCTACTTGGAACTGGGACACAGTGTTCCAAAGTGAGCCTTGTTTGCGATCTGGAGAGAAAGATAGTCCAGTCCCAGATTTGGAGTGTGTTCCCTGTGTGCTCTTGGGGGAAACTGTGCTTGATACAGAGAGCTTAAAATACTGTGTAAATCCATTTGTGTTTTTAGTGACTGTCTCTCACCAGTGGCAGTAGTGGTGATTGAGCCTCCTTGATTACTGGCCTGGGGTAAAGAGAGACCGCCACACCCCTGTTAATGCATAATTTTTTTTTTCATTTTTATCTGCTAATGGTCAGTACAGTTTGTGTGCCTGTACATCCATCTGTCTCTATCTCTATTGCTCTCTGTTTCTGCATATATACTTATATAGTTATTTAGCTAGCTAACTATATTCACAAAGTTAAATACACACCTCTTCTTTTTTGTGAAAAAGTAAGTAGAAGATTCTGCGCATGCATTTTTATTCACTGCAGCCATCAGATTAGACTGTTAAAGCTTACGGATAAAAACTGCTCTTGGTACTCAAAGACACCTTCCGACAGTAGTGAAACAGATGAAGTATATCAGGAAACAGAAGGAGTCACCACGTATAAATCAGTACCTCCGTTTGTAGCAAACAAGAATAAAATTTATTGTAAGATAAAATAAAATAAGCGCTTTCGCAAAGACAAGCTATGCTTCTTCAGATCAAGTTACCAAGTTACTGTTAAAGCTTAGCAAATTTAACTGTCCCTCTATTTTTTTGGCTGTTCTCCATTTATACTAATGATTTTATTTATTTATTTATTTTGTTTTTCTTTATATTTGTTTTCTAGGGTAGTACACTGATCACTCTTGATTCTTTGCTGTTATTTGCTGGTATAGCCCAAGTGAGTAAATTCACAAAAGCACAATAAAAAGGAACATTTTCCATGCATGGTTGCATGAATACTGCAAATGCATAGCATTCCAGTTGTTACATGTTGTTAGACTTTCATCTTCACTGGATTTTTTCTGTTTTTATATTTTTGCTCTCTACCTGACAACACTGCAGTTTTAATTTTAGTCCCTTATTCAGTATGGATCTTCCCTTAACCTATGTCATATGCTTAAATCTTAGTGCAAAGTGATATTATCTTACAGTGTCAGATTTTTGTTTCCCTCCTTGTGTGGCAATAATATCATAATGTACTGTGACACCCTGTCAATGTGAAAAACCCGGTTTAGACAAATTCTGCCTTGGTTTGAAATTAAGCCAGATATGATGCAATGTTACCATCAAACATGGATAATGCAGGTATAGAGTGCTACTTATTTTGCTGAATCTAGTTAATGAGAATAGAACAGTAACTAGTACCAATGCTTTTGTCATAAAAAGGTTGTGTTTCATGTGTAATGCTTTGATATTACTTTAATAATGAAAGGTAACAGCTGCAGCAAAATAACGTATTTGCTGTGATATGACCACATGCAGTGGACTTGCAATTCAGAGCAATTTATGTCCCCATTCAAATGTTTTGCACATAGTAGGACTGCCTACCTGCCTTTTATATGAAGCTGATCACAACAGTTTATTTAACTATCTGTACCTGTCTCCTTTGGTTCTCTAAACTGGATCTGATAAAGCGTTAAGTTAACATGAAAGCTCTTATCCTACCTAATAAAAGTTTTATGGTTGTGGTAACCTTGCTGTTTTTTCTTCATTTTGTACTTTGATTTTTCTCCAGCATCAGTTTTCAAGTGTTGTTGGACTGTTCTTTGCTGTTATTGGTTTGTTTATCTGGTTCAACATGCTACATGGCTAAAGGGGTATCAGTAGATTTGGACTACAATCCTTCTTCCACCCAGTTACAACAAAGGTGGATAAAGGTAACAAGACCTTTGAGTAATCCTCTATCAGAAGCATTGCTTGAGAAGACCAATGATGCCGACCAGGCTGATGTGGATACAAGAAGTCTGAATGACTTCAGAGAGAAGTTAAGAACTTTAGAAGATGATCTTTACAAACTTAAGAGGCTGCAGTGGCAGTGAGTCCATATGGAAGCCTGTTTAAAGTTTCAGATTGTTCCTAGGGGGATGAGTGTTTTATGCATGCCAACTTATGGTAACTCTCATCCCTAGCTTCTAAAGACATGGCAACAATTAAATATGGACTTAAGCCTCCAGTACTTTCATTTGAAAATAGATCATTTTAAGTCAGAAGAGGATGAACTGTTACAGAAAACTGATGAACAGTTGAATGGAATAATGTCTCACTTCAAAAGTGCACAATATTTGCATATGATAGAGACACTTTTTGCTAGTGTGACATCTTATGAAGTGAAATTACAACAGACTTAACTAAGAAAATTACAAAGGGACTATAAAGCTTTCAACACTGGGAATGTGTTTGTATGGCCAAAACAGCCTGTTGAACAACCTGTTGTAGCAATGCCGAAACCAGATATGCTGAAATCTGACACCCCCTTCTCAATTGTCTTCAGCATTACTAGCTAAACCTAACATTATTATGAGCAGTATTGAGCACATCTCCCAACTGCTTAACTTAAGAAAAACTCCCATGGAAAGCAGTAGTGTACTTTAACACCCTCTTTGAATTAGGAGGGTTTGAACTACGAGAAAAAATCCACTTGCTCCTTTGTTTTTTTCCACTTCCAGTAAAGATAAAGCAAAAAACACCTGTCTGCTCAGCTAGCAGAGGGTGCCGGAAAAGGAAACTCTCAATAGAGGGCTAGTAAGTGAACAGGAAAGCTCGCAGATGAGCGATCTTGCTGTTAATCTTTCCAAATATCATCTGAATGCATGAGAAAGAGCAGTTTTTAATAGGGGCTTAACATTTATTCCTGTGGCTTCCTCCAATATCAGTGATGTGCTTTTGGATTTACATATGTTCGCCAGGACACTAACACTTAAATTAATGTTTGAAGATAAACAGTCGGAACAAGTTCTCTTCAAGAAACCCAGCTTTTTTAATTCAAAATTACCACCGCATGTTAACAATTTTGTCAAGGTATGTAAAAAGGCTATTATTAATGCTTTAGAAGCTCCACATAAAAAACTTTCTACAACTGAAGTAGGAATGAATGGGAATCTTTAAAATCATTGATGCACAGCCCAGATATTTGCATTGTTCCGACAGATAAGGATGGTGCTTTGACTGTGATGTAGGCTAATGCTTATGCTGATTCTGTGCATAAGCATTTGAGTGATGACAAAACGTATGTTGATATAAACTATAGATCTCTTAATAGTTTAATTAAACAGGTACACAATATACTGCATGACCTGCTTATGAGCAGAGTAATTGATGAACAGCTTTATTATTTTATCTATGTTGAGAAACCTTTAGTACCAGTCATAAAGGGACTTTCCAAGGCGCACAAAGATTCATTACATCCACCTTTGCACCCTATTGTATCTGGCGTTGGGTGGGTGATGGAGCCTCTTTCTTTTTTTGTTGAAGAAAAATGTATTTTATTGTCATTAAGTTCAGTGTTAAAAGATACCAATGAGTTTTTAATGGATCTCTACCAGTCCACTGTTGATGTCAATGAAGCTTCTAGCTGGCTTTTTGTCACACTTGATGTTAAGAATCTCTTCACCAGTATTCCAAATAAACATAGTGTACAGGCTGTGAGAGAGATTTTGAGTAATACAAGTGGACACAAAAAATGATATTATTATACTTATATGCACTTTATTGGAATTAATTTTGGAAAATAATGCTTTTATGTTTGGCAAAGATATTTATCTTCAAAAATGGGGGGGGTTGCCATGGGCACCCCCTGTGCTAACTCGTATGCCAATATTGTAATGTATCACTGGGAAGAGAACTATGTTTTTAATAATGCCTGCTATTCTACTTCCATAAAGTTTTATCAAAGCTTTGTGGACAATATCTTTTTTCTATGGGCTGGTGAAGAATCTGATTTATTACGCTTTATAGAGTTTTTAAATAGTACTATTCAGTTTTTAAGTTTTACTTCAACTTTTTCTAATTCTAGTATTGATTTTCTTGATGTGAAATTATATAAAGATATTTCTTTTAACATCCAATAGCATGCACCCTAGGTTTGTATTTTCTAATGTTTTGAAGGAACAGTTTACAAGGGTATCCAGGTTGTGAACCGAGGATTATGACTGCCATATGAATATAGGGCTACTCACTCAACAGTTCTTGGACAGGGCATATAAGAAAAAACAAATTGATGACATTTATGAGCAAGTCATGTCAAGCAGGAATGGTATGGCCAAACCTTTTTTATTTGGATGGCCAAAGACAGGTAAAAAAGGGGAGAATCACTAGGTCTGGTTCATTGCATGGCCAACGATTTTTTACTAAGTTTACTAATGATGTCAACCTAACGTGTGACATCATCACCAAGAACCCACAGCTATTTACTGCTGGTTACAAAACATTGGGTATTATAGGTAGCAAACCTAGGTTTAGTTTTAAGAATTCTGGTAATTTAAAACAGTTACTATGTAGACCTAGAAAACAGGTACTTAATAGTATTACACGTAAAACAGGCACTTTTCCTTGCAATAGATGCAAGGTTTGTTCAGTTATTGCAAAATCACAGACTTTTGAACATCCTATCTTGGCATATATGGATAGTGCAGTGGTGCAGTGGTATCACTGTCACCTCACAGCAAGTGGTTCTCTGGTTCGATTCTTGGCTGGAGTGCCTTCTATCTGAATCTTATATGTCCTCCCTGCATTCGTGTAGCTTTCTTCTAGGTGCTCCAGTTTTCTCCAACATTGCAAAGACATGCATCTGAAGCATTTCTCCCTGGGCCGCCACTGAAAATTGGCTTTGTTCCAAGTCGGACATTCCTGGTTAATAAATGTTAAATAAAAAATATATATTTAGACCTAGGTTTTATGCTGATTGTCAGACAACACAACTTGTATATTTAGTTACATGTAATGCCTGTTTATGTTTTTTATGTAGGGAAGACTGTCAATAAATTAAAGGACAGAGTTTTAAAATACTTATATGATATTTGTTTTTGTTAACGAAGATATTAATGGATTTCATGATTTTCTCTAAGTCCAGAGGTAAATATTTAGATCATCCAGTTCTATCAAATATTATATCTCATTGCATTAAAGTATCTCTTTTATAAAGGTAATCACAAGTTCTGTTCTGAAAATTTTTAGAATGTATTCTTTGATTGTCTTTTAACCTGAAACACTTTTCATTTTTGTATTATATCTCCTTAATGTATTATCTGTTGTATATATTGTGAATGATATGGGCAATGTATAGTTGTATATAGTTTTTGTTGATGTTTGTACAGTGTTCTTCTGTGGTTTGTATTGTTTGTCTATAAGATAATAAAATAAAAAGATTTTCAAAAAAAAAATACTTATATGATATTAGATTTCATGATGTTAGGAATGCTTTGGTGAAAGATATTGAAGAGAATCCAGGGCATATATTTTCCTTTAGAGTTCTACAGTGTGTTAGATCAAACCCTAGGTGTGGTGACTTAAAAAACTACTTAGACACTTTATAGCTTAAGTGGATACTAAGATTACAAGTTGAATGTTATCCATGTATTAATGTGAATGTTTCTTTAAAACCTGCCCTGAAAGGGAGAAAGTTGTACTCTTAATGTGATAGGTCATTGTTTATTGAATTTGTATTGTGATTGGTTAATATTTCTGTTTAAATGTGACTGTCTCCTTTGGTTCTCTGGATCTGATGAAGCATTAAGTTACCGCAAAAGCACTTATCCTACCTAATAAAAGTTTTATGGTCATAGTAACCTTGCTGAATTTTCTTCTTTTTGTAAAATGCTCAGACTGTCTAAATTAATAGCTTATGGATGTTTTCCCCAGAGAAGTAGAAATATTATTGTTTATAATTATAGCACAAAGATATGCTGATGGTACATGTTAGCTGTCATCAAGACAACAACAGATAATCAACTAAAATAAGAATAAGATCCAGAAACCTGTTCCATCACTGGACCATGCAAAAGTGATTCATGAGTTGGTATATTCTTGTTGTGATTACTTTAATATGCTACACCTTAAGTTTTCATATATGGAGCTGGAGTGACTACAGATGGCGCAAAATGTTATGGTAAGTTTATTTTCTGAGAGTTCCTGTTTTTAGCTGTGCAGTCTCCACTGTCTACCATTAAATGCACCATCTATGTTTAAGGTCCTTCTTATATCCTGAGCCCCATACAGCATGGCTTCAATAAATATGAAAAACATTTTGGCTCACTATATTCTGTGTCTCTTAGTTTGTCAAGAGAAGAGCTTCTAGATTTGATAAGGTCTCATCTAGAACACTGTGTCAAGCTATCATTTGTCTGGTTGGCATTAATCCACTGGTAGCAACTATCTTACTTCATGTATATGTATATTTTGGAGGCATCCTTAAGGAGATTCATGGAGTACCATAAATTTAGAAAATTTTTTGTAAAATTCCAAACTCTATTTTTGTAAGTGTGCATTATAGTTTTTTACTATTGTTATACTATATTTGATGTATAAATAAAAATGTATGTGATGGGCTTCCATACATCTCACTGATTGTAATGTGGGGGCTTCCATGTACCTCATCAGCTGTAATGTGGGGGCTTCCATACACCTCATCAACTGTAATGTGGGGGCTTCCAGCCACGTCATTTGACTATAACACGGGGGCTTTCATACACCTCATTGACTTTAATGTGGGGGCTTCCAAGCACCTCATCAACTGTAATGTGGGGGCTTTCATACACCTCATCAACTGTAATGTGAGGGCTTCCAGACACCTCATCAACTGTAATTTGGGGGCTTTCATAAACCTCATCAACTGTAATGTTAGGGCTTCCATACCCCTTATCAACTCTAATGTGGGGGATTTCCATACACCTCATTAACTTTAATGTGGGACTTCCATACAGCTTATTGACTGTAATACTGGGACTTCCATACACCTTATCAACTGAAATGTGGGGGCTTCCATATACCTCATTGATTGTACTGTGGACAAGGTTATTCTTGATCAAGTTCAGCACCATGATGTTCAACTTCACAATTGTTATTTTCCATAGGAAGTCCCTGCTGGTGCAGCACTGATTTCTTTTGTTTTGGAATTTCTCCTGTCTTTCGTGTTTTGGCAACAGTAGAATTAGAGTATATATACGCTGGGGAGGGAGGCTGTCACTGTACAGGAGGGTTTACCCCCATCAAAACAGACTCAGCACATTGAAATCTCATTGAGTTGAATATTGAGAACTCATGGTTGAAGCCAATTTGCAATTATTTGACATTCACTGGGCATTTTATCATATCAATCATTAAAACATGAAAGCCTGCATTAAGTAAAATGTGTATACACTTTCCATATTTGCCCCAAATGGAGCTGCTTGATTATTGAGTTTGCAATTCCCTGCACAGTCTGGAATTTTTTCAAGGGCATGTATGTCCCACTTTCAAATGTCAAAGCTGAGCACTTTTTCTACACAGATGTGCAACTCTTGTTTGACCCCTTCCAAAGACTGATTATGGACAGCACCAAAATGATGTAATTCTTTAGTAAGTTGTAATAATTTCAGTTAACATGTGGCACATTATGTATATTATCAGTGCTGCGATATTTCTTGTTTGTAATGTGCAAAACATTTCCCTTATTATCTGTCTGTTTCTCTGATTATCTGCCTATCTACATTGCTATCTGTTGTTATATACATATTGTTTTTAACAGTTTATTGTTTTATATCATTTACTTGTTGATTAAAAGAAAACTCTACCATCTAGTGTTGTTAACCTTATCAAATATGTATCTTTTCTCTCACTATAATTTCAACATGATGCTAATGTGTGCTCCAAAACCTTTCAGTGCATTTAATTGTCTTTCATTTCTGTCACTCTAACAGAGATAATGGCAGTCCTACCATGTTTCCCTCTATAAAATCTCACCTTTTTCAATTTGCACAACCAAGACTAAGCAGCAGAGATTCCGTGGTTTTCAATGTTGGTCACTGGCCACAGGTTTATATACTGAGACTATCTTGCCAAGGTCAGTAAAGGTTTAATTGTTGCAGAAATCCTTATTTGAAAAACAGGGAAGACTTGCACTGCAACTCTGCATAAACAGACTTCTAACTGATTTCACTTTTGGGCAGAAAATCTTGCAGTTATCCATTAAATTACAAAATTAAACACAGTACTAACCTACAGAAAATTGCTATTTGACTTACTAGTTATATGAAGTGACAACACATTCATAGGTTCATAGGTAAGTACTACGCTAGCGTCTGTTGGCCATTTTAAGCCTAGCCAATTTCCTTTACTGTACTCAAAATAACCTATCCCATTT
This sequence comes from Protopterus annectens, assembly GCF_019279795.1. Classification (NCBI taxonomy): domain Eukaryota; kingdom Metazoa; phylum Chordata; order Ceratodontiformes; family Protopteridae; genus Protopterus; species Protopterus annectens. The sequence goes on from NC_056725.1 coordinate 430,607,894, forward strand.
AGTTATAGATTGGCCTTACCCATCCCCTAATCACTAATTCTACTTTACCCCTAATGAGAGTAACTCAGACCATACCATATATAATTTGAAGGGCACCCCCCATGCTTGGGATAAAGTATTTAATGGTGTCTCTGTCTATCCATTAGTAGTACAGGGAGCAGTATTGGGGTACATTTTCTGTTTCCTAGCCATAGATCGAAGTTACACTTGAATTTTTACAGAGCTGAACTTTGTTTTATGTATATGGGGAATCTGTTCAACTGCAGTGGTATCCTCTGCAATTTACACCTCTCCATCCAAACTGTTCTGTTGATGTTGAAAAAGAGTTTTAGATCCTTAGACTGTGTACTCCTGATACCATTAAACTTGTTGATATGCAGTAAACCCATCAATAATGGATCAGAGGATGCCTTTTATGTCAGATACAGGTCACTTCTTAGCATTCTGTAGGATACCGAACCATGTAATGTAGGTGCTTAACTTCCAGTGTCTAGGCAGTAAAATACCTTACCTGCATTAACTTAAACAAATGTTCGTGAGTGTATTAGTACATTCTGCTGTATAGGTCCTTAATCAAACTGCTGTACTGATGAGTACAGCAACAGGAAGAAACAGCTGCATAATACTCTCCAGTTAGTGCCCTCCCAAACTAAAGTCTAGTTTCTTTTGAGAAATACTCAAATCTATAAAATAGCATTTCGTTACCTCTCCTGTTTCATCTGTAACTAACCCCAGTTTTAATTTTATATCCTTTTAAGAATGTCAGAAAATTATACTCTGTGCCCATAACATAGTCTATAACTTAGTGCAAACATACAGTTTAAAATACAGTTAAATCTTCAGTTTAAAATTCAGTTTAACATATAACCACATACTTACCAAAGCCTAAAGAAACACTTGGAGTCAATGTTTGCCCCGCTCCTCTTCCCCTCCCTGCCCCCAATTCCCAGCCAGTCCCACTACTTCTACCTTTATTCTAACCCCTAATCACCTGACCAGAAGTCCAACCCATAATTGCCTAACAACTAGCCCATCCCACTCATACTACCTCCCCCCACCCTCCAATCCAATTATATCCCACACTGATCCCACTCCCAACAACACATTCCCAGACAACACACCTCAACCCTCACACACAACCAACCAGAAATCCTAGTTGTATTACTCACTCAAAGTAGTATCATGTTACCCACACTTACATCCCTATCACTAGCTCTACTATCGGTAACCTTCCTAACCTTACAAACAGACCTACCACTTCACAACTACTCCTAGCACACTACCCACACTAGCCCACCCTCTCAAACCCACTCACACTTCTACATCCGCCCCACAATCATAAATCTTACAACTACATATTACTCACTAACAAAAATGACACCATCTCACCACACTATGAAAAACACACATAGACCTAGCTCACAAACAATTAATATTAAAAAGCACATACTGACGCTCCTACAAACTCTGCTAACCTCTGGTGACATTCCCCCAAATCCAGATCCCCTCTCAGCCAGACAAACATCTGACCTGCTAATCCTAAATCTCAACATAAGAAGTATTACCAACATGCTAACAGACCTACATGCATTCATAGCCCATTACAACCCTGATGTTCTCACCATTACAGAGGCCTGGCTTAAACCCAGTATCCAAGAAGAAGACTTTCTCCCCCCAGGGTATAATACACTTAGATCTGATAGAACAAACAGGAAAGGAGGAGGAGTAGCCATTCTCTTTAAAAACACCTTTAACCTCCAGCTCCTGCACACCACACCACACACATTTCAAAATGCTGAAGTCTTATTTTCTGTCCTGTCCATAAGAAACACCAAGAAGATCAATATAATATACTGCTGCATATCTTCAGGCAACAACTCACTCATAATAGAAGACATCCTACACTGGACAAAGGACAATCTACCTCAGGAAACAATCCTAGTAGGAGACCTTAACACTGACTGGGCAGCCTGTAACTCCAGCATCCCCTCTACATATATCAATCTATATGGGTTTTCTCCACTAATTGAAGAATCAACTAGGATAGATAAGAAAACAAAGAAAGAATCCATACTGGACTGGACACTAACCAACTATCCCAAACAAAACTATACAGTAGGCTGTCTCCCAGATGACCTAAGTGATCATTTCCCCACCTTCCTACTCCACAAATGCTCCAATCACCCCAAACCAGGAGTCTACAAACTTGAACAAGATGACCGTAGCCTTACCCGATACCTAAATACTGTCCTAAGCCACTGCAACTGGGAACCACTACGGACACTTGGGTTAGACCAGGCAGTATACTACAATACTACCATCTCTAATATCCTTAACAGTCTAGCTCCCAGCAGAAAGATCAGAGTTAAAGCCAACTACACAGCCTGGCTAAGTAGGGACACCAGAGCCTTACTAAAAGCCAGAGATAAAGCCTGGAAAAGCTGGACAACTGACAAAACCCCTAGCTCCAGGCAATACTATCAACAGCTTAGAAACAAGGCCAAGGCTGAATCCAAAATAAACAAACAAAACTATTTTCTTAGTGCCCAAAGTAAATATTCAAATAATCCTCAGAAATTCTAGCATGCCATTAACTCCCTACTAAAGCCAGGCAAAACCACTACTCCAGCACCCATCTCTACTACCAATACCCTAGACATAGCTTCTCAATTTAATAACCATTTTACTAAATCCATCTTAGCCCTGTCCAGTCAAATAATCAAAAACAGTCTACCTCAATCACAACCCCACCTATCCCACATCACCCCCTCTTTCAGCCTATCACCAGTGCCCACCTCACCTATAAAAAAAAATCCTAAAACTAAAGCCAATCAGATTGGCAGCTAACATACTTGTTGCATACCTAAAATGGCTAGTGACTCCCTATCATATCCTCTCTCCATCCTAATCAACTGCTCTATACTAGAATCCTACATACCCAAACTCTGGAAAGTATCTCACATCATTCCTCTCCATAAAGGAGGTAACTCCTACGAATTCTCCAACTAGCGACCTATTGCCATCCTTTGCCCCTATCCAAAATTCTTGAGAAATGCATCCTCTTGCAAGTGATGACATTTCTTAACACATGCAATCTACTATCTACCACACAACATGGTTTACATCCACATCACAGCACTACCACAACCCTTATAATCCTTCACTAATTATATAAACCTTCACAGGAATGATAACAAATATGTATCAGCCATTTTCCTAGACCTCTCAAAAGCATTTGATATGGTCTCCTCCTCCATTCTACTAGACTCACTAACATCATTATCCTTCACCTCCTCTACTATAGCCTGGTTCAGAAGCTACTTGTCTGACAGGCAACAATCAGTCCAGTGGAAAGGAACTCTGTCTACACAACTTCCAACCACCATAGGAGTCCCACAGGGCTCTATACCGGGCCCGCTATTGTTTTCTATTTTCACAAATAACATCAATGGCTCTACACAACATGCCACACTCATACAATATGCGAATGATTCAACCCTGATCTGCCCTGCCTCATCTCCCACCACCCTACATACACTCGCTCAAGATACCTTTAACTCAGTAGAAAAATGGATATCAGGTATCCAACTAATTCTAAATCCCCAAAAGACAAAACTGCTACTATCTACCCCTAATAGATCAACTCCCCCTTTACCATAACATCTAAGAATGGCTCCACCATCTCCCCTTCTAACCACACCAAACATCTGGGCATTCAAATAGACAATAATCTCTACTTTGATGTTCACATCTCACATACCATAAAACTAGTACACAAAAAGCTAGGCTCCCTATACAGGCATAAGTCCTTTCTCTCACAAAAAGTTAGAGTCACTCTTGCACAAAGCCACCTCCTCTCAACTCTATTATATGCAGCACCAATCTTTACCCTAATCAGACAATGTGACCTAGACAAACTAGAATCATGCTACAATAAAATAGCCAAGTTTGCTACTAACTCAAACCATAGAACCCATCACTGTACTGCACTAAAATAACTAAAATGGCTTGAGTTACCACAGCTACTTAACTATCACCAGCTGGCTACAGCCTACAATATTCTCAAATATCCTGAAAAAAAACCCTCATTATCCAACCTACTTACTGTCTATACTGCAAACCGGTACCTACGATCTAGTGAAAAATCTCTCCTGTCCACAGGGTGGGAGGTTGGCATAATGGTTAAGGTGTTTACCTTACAGACACAAGGTGCAGGGTTTGATTCTCACATGAGATAATTGGCTAGGCTTAAAATGGCCCACAAGGGCACTTAGCCTAGTACTAATCTATGAATCTATGAACCACTAAGGCTAACAATAATGCAGGGAAAGTGCTCTAGTCCCACACCATTGCCAGAAATTGGAACACTCTTCCCCTATCCGTGTCCACTGCCCCCTCCACATCCATATTCAAAAACTCCCTCAAATTGCATCTTCTTAATACCTGGTTATGCCCTTGTATCACATAACCCTACCCACACTGCTATTTACTCCCCAAACTCCTCTCTGATCACTTGCGGGATCTCTGATCTCCTATAGGCTTGGTCATCTGAAAGGGTACTTTTAACTGTAGAATCTTACTTGATATATTTTATTCTCTTACCAGTGTATAACTGACATTGTCTTTTTACCCATGTTCTATAACTTCTTTTACCTGGAGTGTTTTCTTAATTTCTTGTTACATTACTATGCTCAGCATACATGATGAAACCTGTTTTGTGTATTATGCTGGATGTACTGTAACTGACATTGTCTTTTAACTATGTTCTATATCTTCTATTACCTGGAGTGTTTTATTAATTTCTTGTTATATTACTATGCTCAACATACATGATGTAACCTGTTTTGTGTATTATGCTGGATGTACTTTATTTGTATAACTTGATGCCAGAGCTTTTCTCCCCAGGCCTCTGCTGAAAATGGACCTGGTCCAGTCGGAATTTCCCGGTTAACAAATGTAAAATAAATAAAATAAATAAATGTAGGACATGGTGCTTTGGCTTTGTATCCTTTTAACAAGGTACCTCTGTGGGCTATTCAGTTGTTGCATGTGTCCGGACAAATACATGACAAAGGGAGTATTATATTCAATGACAGGCATAATGAGGGCTGTGTAGCATGGGACAATGACATCCCCTAGATCTAGACACAATCCCTTTGTTTACAAACTGTGCAATATAGAAGGACTTTCTTACAATAATAGACAGATGCTGGTAAAACATTTGGTGATTATCCATATATGTTCTCAGATATTGAACAACTGGGTCAACTCTTATGGGTGTATTGTTAATGTGGTAGTTCCCTGTGGTAGATGACTTTACAAAGGATGCAGTAATGCATTTATTGGCAATGAGTTTCAGTCCATGATTTTGGCACAAGTTATTTATTTGGGACAAACCTCCCTGTAGGACAGCTAAGTCATTTGAGGATTCAGTGGCTGCTCCCAGCTTGCTGTCATCTGCCAACTTAACTTTCATATCTTGCAAGAGTATAGGGTAAGTAGGATCTGCATATTTTCTAAAGACTACAGCTTTATTCACAATTTGTTTGTGTCTTTAGGCCTGGTTAGGGGTCGCCACAGCGGAAACTCTGGTCCGCTAATGATTGGCAGTAGAGTTTTACATGCTGGCTTGCTGGGCCTAACACACAACCTTCAATGAAGGAACGCCCATTCACGCATGTCGCCACACAGAAGGCGCTCTAACTGAGAATCGAACAGGCAACATCTAACTGTGAGGCAACAATGCTACCGCAGCACCACCACCGCAGTGTGTACAGCTTTATTCACAATAAACTACTATATTTTACTTCTTTTGTATTGAGGAAAATAAACATGGAAAAAAGAGCCTGTTACAATTTTAATGTAACCAGAAATCAGAATCCATCCATCCCCAACCCCTTTTCCCATTTGCAAATGGAGCTTCAACTTCACTTCAACAGTAACAATCGTCTAGAGTCAAGATTTATACCACTGAGTGGCTAGCCCTGCAATGGTAGAAACTGGAATAACTCAGTTAAAAAAATGACTTTTGCATTTATAGGATGCATAAAATCCTTGTACTCACATTACTGTTATTGTGACAAAACGAAGGAGTAATGATTTAAGATGTTCAACCTATGTAACATATAGGTACCAAAACTGAATTCTGGGTGGAGGGCAAAGAGAGTGAGAAACAAAATTGAATCAATATGGCACTTCACACAAAAGCCATTTTTGATATAAGAAATTAAAATATAATTAGGAAACAGAACATTTTTGAAGCATTAGTAAAATATGGAAAATCAAGTTATGATGAAAAGCCTGCATTTTTCTTTTTTTATGTACGTTTCTTTTAAATAATTTTATTAAATTTACTGTATGTTCGACGCAGTGATCAAAATCTGCTTTTGGTAATTGGATGACAATACACACATTGATTGGCAGTACTTAAGCAAATATAAAATGTATTAACCAATGTATAATAACCTCAAATCACCATGGGCAGAAAGAAGGAATAAAGAGGTACAAGGAATATCAATGGAAAAAACAAACCAATAAACAGGGAAACCTTCACAATACAATAATATATTGCTATAGTGTGCAATATTTCAGGGGTTAACACAATTTTTGATGGAAAAAAACACTTAATGGCAATGTTAAAAGTTGCACTAATCAGCTCATATTCCTAAAAATCCTTTATTGGTTTTAGTTGCTCACTTGCTAACAGGATGGGTCAAACCCCAGTATGTAGGTTATTATGACCTTGTTTTAGTTACAATAGTGATCTTGCATATAAAACTGTAATAAGAAACAATAGTGATCATTCAGTTTTGTTTTTGTACATATGTTTTTTTTTCATTTTTGCATGTAGACATGACAAAAACCAAGTCCATTCTCATGGCTTTGAGGAAGTTAGTTAGTGCATGGGAATTATACAGATGGGTGGCTGTAGGAAATCACATGGTGCAGCCTGAATGAGACAGCATGCAAGAAAGGTCTTAGTATAATATAGGTCATTAAGTCTTAGATTCATTTTTAGTCCAGCTCTGTTAGTTACAGGGGTAATGTTTTACTACAGCCTAGTTGACCCTAGCTATAAGAGCCAGGAAGGGCAATGGAGGTTTGCCTATTCTGTGGAAAGGATTGGTGGTCTGGTCATTGTTTCACCTTAAACAAATAAAGGCTTGGGGGGGCAAGCATCCATAACAAGAGATGCTTGCTTATGCTAGAATTTTTTTGAAGGAAGGCCTTATTAGTACATGAGTAAGAACATTGACATCGAGGGGAGGTCATAGTAGGCCTTTACAACAATGTGGGGATCCATGCCAGCCACCAACAAGCAGATTTAGGGTGTTACCCAGTGAAAAAATAACATGATGTATGCATAAAAGACAGTCTAAATGATTAACTCTCCCACTATGGAGAATGAACAGACTGACTAATAATGACAGGCTAGTAGTCAACAGACAGCACAAGAATAAATGTATAAAAGAGTCTAGAGTTTGATTACTTTTTAATAAGGGAGTTGTTATCGAATATAAACTGGAATTCACTGTATAAGATAACCTCAAGAAATACTGCTGATTTTGCGTCTTGAATGTTCATGTCTTCCAAGATATTAAAAAATAAATCAAAAATATGTACATGAATAGTTAGTATATACTCAGTATGCATTTTATTCTGAGAACATGAAGATAAGTACCAGAATTTGACATTCTGACATGATGACAGATAAGTAAGTGATCTAGTAATGTTTATACACATGCAAGGACACATAAGAGTCTGAACTGAGTAGTGCCAAATTATTACTCTGCAATTTTACCCGAGCAATACTACAGTGTCTCCCTATGAGATTCACAGAAAATAGAAATGGGGTTGAACACAGTGCTCTCTGGACAGCTAGACTGCCTGACAGGTGAGGGTGGTAGTACTATGCTCTTTTATAACCTGGCACATGTGGCTCAACCATTGAGCAGTAGTAGATGGTCCAAAAGCGGCGATCCTGATAGAAGGCTGCGGTAAGAAGCACGAAATGTCTTTCTCAAATCAAGGAGCCAAAGCTGTTTTTAGAAGAATCTACTTTCCATGATTTATCTTTATCAGTTATATTATCATATGATTAAATTAACATACTCATAGAATGAAATGTTTAAATAGTTTTATGTCGACAAAAATGTTTTATAGATTAAATTGTTTGAGACATTAAAGTTGACCCATTTCGCATAACAGAATTTACATACACCAAGTAATAGAGAATATTTTTCCTTCTTAGGGACAATCATTTATTGAAACTTGGATAATAACATTTCTCTTACTTTTGACTACTAACCAGTCACTGTGATCTAAATTATATATTTTGATAATGCTATAATTATTGACAATATTAGAAACCTTCCTACAGTTATTGCAGAAAGAAAAGTTATTTTCATTTTGCAGTCATTGTTTTAACAATGTTAAAACCTTTATGTAAAATGGCTAGACATCTAAATATAACATTTTTAAACAATTTCAAGATATCACTTAAATAAGGAAACCCAATAGTGTTTGGAATAATAGACATGCATACAATTATTTAATAGCCACAGCATTCCATTATGTATAACATGTATATAGAGTGAGTAGAGATTCTCAGCATTGCTTTTTTAAACATATTTTGTCATGAGTTCATTTCTTTTTCCCAATCTGTGATGGATCCATACAATATGCAGTTTCTCCAGACACATACACTAAAAGTAAAATTCTGTATCCGGAGCTGATATGGTGATGCGAAATAATTCTACATTTACTAAGATGACATTGACATTTAATAAAAAAGATTATTCATTTATTTGGCCTTTACTTGGGATTAGATAAGTGGTTTGATTTGCGTAAAGTATTTTTTGGTAGTAACATTATTTTTATTGATATTAATCTACCTCCAAATGAAACAACACTGTATTTCAATCGTACCTCTCAACTCTACAGGTTTCTGCAGAATGTCCAGATTTTTGCCTCATATCTTTGGTCTGTTTTCCATAAAATTGTGATTTTCAGGCAAATTTGTGGCAAATCATTAAAGAAGTTAGAAAATAATGGTAGGCCTCTGAGTTTCAGACTTCATACTTTTCAGAATATTCATGATAATGCAAATCCTGTTGTTCTATCAACTTTCTAAGTTTGTAAGAGCAAGATTTATAAATTGTCCCTATTTTGGGGTCTTTGACCCAATTGTATTGATGGCTTTTTCTAGATTTCCTGCTCTGAGGTTGAGGGGTATGATTTCAGTTCATAACAATCAAATTTACGTCTTTAATAATAGTATCATAGACTACTTGTACCAATTACAATTTGCAAAATAGGTGCTACAAAAAAATTAATTATGGGCTTCAGTATCTAAAATGCTACATCCTGGTTCAAATGGGCAACCAACTCACAACTCCCATTGCTCCAGAAAAGTGACAGCTATCCCTTTCAAATATTCCTTTAGTTTTAGCATCCCTAAACTACTTCGCAGTGAAACGCAAAACACACCAATCTCCTAAGATGATCTGACCACATACCACTCGGTCTCACCTCCAAGTTCCAGTAATACTCACTCCTTCTCCTTTCAACTGGTATCTATCATAACAATCAATAAATACATCAAACAAATTAAACAAGAATATTTGCTACAGATCAAATTCTAGGTGATTTGTTAAAATAGCAGCCATCTCAATTTTCTTTCCAGTATCCATTCTCATAAATAAGTCTATTCAGGAATCACATGTCCAAGCCTTAAGAAAAAAATCATATATCATCCCACTTCACAAGGACGGTAACTCCCATGATATATCTGATTTTAGACCCATAACCGTTATCTCCCCTTTTGAAATTTCTTGAAACATGCATTCATAATCAATTAATGGCACATTGCCAAACTAACAATCTCCTTACCTCCACAAAACACTATTTCAGACTAGGGCATAGTACTACCACAGCTCTCCTAGACTTCACCAACACTATCAACCCAGCTGGTTGCAATAGCCAACTGGTATTTTTGGATTTGTCCAAGGCCTTTGATAGCATTTCCCATAGCCTTCTTCTAAAACAATTCTCTTCACTTGGCCTATCAAAGACTTCCATCAACTAGCTTTCCAGCTACCTTTCCAATAGACTGCAGTCTGTTAAATAGATTAACTCCCTCTCATTCTTCTTACTTGTCAAAACAGGTGTTTCCCAAGGTTCCATACTGGAGCCTCTGCTTTTCATATTTTTTACCAACAACCTCCACTCTGCCAAATGTCAAGCAGCCCTCAAACAATATGCACGCAACTCCACATTAATCTGTTCTTCAGATAACATAATTACTCCAAAACACCTCACCCAAGAATCATTCTCATCAGCTTAAAGCTGGCTCAATAACTCCCAACTTCTACTCAGCCCTAAAAAACTAAGCTGTTATTATTCCTCCCCAAAGTCCTTACACACTAAAACTGCTGGATTGGCTTAAATTACCCAAGCAACTCACTTACACCCAACTACTCTTCGTCCAAAAATTAATATACAAACCAGAACAAAGCAAAGCACTACATGTCTTAATACGTACATGCCCCTCCTCCACTAGGTCACCTCAATCTGAAAACAAATGCTCCTCAGTCATACAAACCACACCTGTCACCAGGAACATCTCTCTATTCCAGCTATGTAGCCCTCTCCCGGAACAATATTGCCTTATCACTTAAACATACAAGCAAACTTTCCAATTTGCAAACCAATCTAAAAAATATATCTATCTAGCACTTGGACCTGTCCTTGCACAACTCTCATAACTAATACTTTACTATCTACTTATTATAACTATGGTTTTCACACTCTGAATCGCTAGCACTTCTGCATGTTAGAAGGTAATAATGGTCTTACATCAAAAGTACACTTTAATGCCATCATACTACTAATATATGCTCTTCTTTCTCTTCAGCCAAGTAGCCAGTTAATACTATTTATTTACTGTCTAGTGGCCTTCCATAACATTCTCATCGCTCTAATACTAATCAACTCTCTCTCTCCAGATCCTTCATTTCCTGTCTTGCACATTACTCCTTCTCATCTCATTCTGATATTACATCTGGCTTGTCAGCAGAATACTCTCTTTTTGTCTCACCTACATATATTATTAAAAATATAGTCAATATTTTGAATGACTTCATATTACTTTACTTGACATAAGCTATCTAATTCTACAGTGTCTTGCTACTTGCAGTACAATTCGTATCCTTGATCACAATTTCTCCTACCAAACTGTGTAAACATATTTCAGTCTGCTGTGGGGGCTCTTAGCTATTGTATACACTGTTCACCCCTATCTAAAATGTTTTATCTGTTCCTCTTGTATATAAGTACTTATCAGATATTGTAAAATGTTATTATCTGTATTTCTGGAGCCTTTCTCCTCAACTCAGTGTAAAATTTTTAATCTGTCATAGTCTTTTCTCCCTTGTATATAATTACTCATCAATTCATTGTAAAATATTTAATGTGTTGTGGGTTTTTCTCCTCTTGTATATAATTACTCAACAACTATTTGTTTAAACATGTTTGAATCTGCTGTGGAGCTTTTCTTCTCCAGCCTCTACTGAAAACTGTCCATTGGCTCAGTTAGACTTTCTCATTTTACCAAAGGGCAAATAAAATCAAATCAAATAAAAATATAACAGCAATGCCAGAGATTTTTTTCTGTCAAATTTGGTAATCTGTCTAGCATCAAATAGGGCAAATTAAGTGTTATAGACAAGTCATGAAAAGAAAAAAAAACACAACTACTTTTCCAATAACATTTAGTCTTACCATCGAACATATTTTTGGTATTTGCAGTCTGGGGTTCACATTTTTATAGTGGTGATCCACAGAGAGCAGCACTACATCGGTATGCAAATCATGGACTGTCAACATGGAAAGGAGTTGCTGTAAACATGCTCCCCCCATTGTAAAAGTGTAACATGAAGGGGTCAGTTGGAAGAATGTTTCATTTTGGTGCTTGGCCATACCTGAACATATTACTGAAGGGATCACTTGGGTGAATGTTTTGTTTTGGTGATTGCACATAGTAGGAAATGTTACTGAAGGGGTCACTTGGGGAAATGTTAAATTTCAGTTCTTCTGCATACCTGGACATTTTACTGAAGGGGTCACTTGTGTGAAGATTTCATTTTGGTGCTTATACATAAACAGATATTTTACTGAAGGTGTCATGTGGGGAAATGTTTTATTTTGTTGCTTGTGCATACTAGGAAATGTTACTGAGGGGGTTGCCTGGGGAAATGTTTCATTTGTGCTTCTGTATACCTGGACATACTCCTGACAGGCTCGCTTGGGGAAATAATTATTTTTTTGTGTCAGGGAAGTGCTTGTGTATACATGGTCAGACTGCTAAAGTGATCGCTGGGCAAAATAATTGATTCTGTAATTTTAGTGCTTCTAGATACTTAATACAAAGTAATGAAAGGGTTGCTGGGGGAAATAATTCATTTGTGTGTCAGGGAAGTAAGTGGTTGTACAACTCCTATATCAAAGGTGAAGCACCACTTTTAACAATGGATGCGTGTACTGCAGGGATATCGGACTATGAATTGCTAAACTGCCTTATTAGCATACTACTCTTTTCAGCATTTCTCATTTGCATCTTATTATTTTTTAGGCCTTTCTCATTGCAATAAATGGCCTCTATGAATCTTGCCTTTGCTACGCTCATTTGTAAGCATCAGGATTACCCCTATCACATTTGTGCAGGTAACTATGAATAACGACCTTTGTCTCTACCCATTTATAATTAGTCTACCACTCAGTTTTCTCAACTATACCAACGAAAAAACAGAAGTGGCTGAAAAACGGCTTTACTTCAATTCAGATAAAAGAACAAAGCAAATAAATTTCACACAAGAAACATAACAACAATCTGTAAGCGCTTTTGTTTAGCTTGTACTAAACTTTTTCAAACAAGTTACACATCACTTCCTGTTAGTTAAATACTGACTAAATTAAATCAATTAAATCAAAAAGACGTACATGCTATAATCAGTTAAAGAGACAGCAACAATGTATCAACCACATAATACATATTATACTTTTGTGTGTTTTTAAATACACGTGTATAAATTTATATTCAATGAGATTTTAAAAAATATATACGTTAAAAATATTAAAAATATTGTGTTAAAAATCTCTCAGTAAATCGTATCTGACACATATCAACTTTCAAGTATGGAACAACCGGAACTAAGGTACTAAAATGCTAAAGGTAATAAAAAGGAAATGTAAAAACCCAATCTCATTCCTTATATACTGAACTCTATGTAGCCTGATACGGCTTTTCGTACATCAAATTTAAAATTCCTACAGTATTTAAATGCATCAACCAAACTGCAGATGTAAATATATTTGTGGGTATAGATATATAAATCAACTTTATGAATTTAAATATGTCTGCATAAATATGTAAATATCATGTTAATATGGGTTCAACATAAGTTGTTTCTTAAATAATGAATAAATAGATGAATAAAATATAATAAATGTAATAAATACTTAAATAAATATATGAATATAAATATATATTGTAAGTATGAATTGATACAGATTGAATGATATGAAATCTAATTAATACTTCTAAGTATATCTTATGTCTATCTTTCTAGTGATTTTAATTTTAAAATACTGGCTATTGAAATGGCACTATTCATACCCGGCCAATTGTGCGCGTTTAATCTTATTTGCCATTCCAATTCCACTTGCTCCAGTAATGGTTGCCAGGGTCCTCCCCTGGCATTCAATTTTAAAACTTCTAAAACTACAAATTTAAATGAATGTGTTGGATGCAAACAAATATGTTTTGCCAAGGCATTTAACTAATTTTTATCACGAATTGCTCTTATATGTTCGCCTATTCTTTCTTTAAGTTTTCTTTCTGTCTTGCCTACGTAAAACATTATACAATTACAACAGATGGCACAATAAACTAGTTTTTCGCTAATGCAACTGGCTTTGTTTTTTAATTTTATATATATATATATATATATATATATATATATATATATATATACCATTGATTTTTAGTTTGTTTGTTTAAAACACATACGAACAATATTTACATCTACCGCATTTAATTGTTTTACCTAGTATATTATTGCGGCTATTTTCCAATCTTTGTTTTAAATTCATACCCCTTTTAAATACAAATGTAGGACTATTGTCAAAATGGTCATGCAGTGATGGATCAGATACTACCGATTGCCAATTTTTCTTTATAATGTTACTTATAGCTACGCTGTCTGAATTATACGTAGTGATAAAACTAATGTTAAAATTCTTTGATCTTGTCAATGTAGTGTCATCTGTCATACTGATGTCCCTTGAATACAAAAAGGACCTTGTTTCACTTGACATTATTTCATCAGTACCTCTCATTGATGTTAGATTGCATTCTGTTCCAGAGTTTAATAGTGGTTTAAAATGTAAGTTGTCTCTCTTTTTTCTATAATCTCAAGCATTATTTCATTAATTAACCTCTCTGGATAGCCTCTACTTATAAACATATCGGACAAATTCAAACATTCATTAATAAAAATCGTTCCTACAACTCACCATTCTTGCTGCTCTTACAAACTGGCCCTTTAGTACTGCTCTTTTTTGACTGTAAGGATGGCAGCTTTCATAGTGGAGGAAACTATTGCAGTAAGTTTTCTTCCGAAATATGTTAGATTTTAATTTTTTCTTATTGCTATCCTTTTCTAATAATACATCTAAAAACGCGATAGAAGCCGTATCCTTTGTGGCTGTAAATTTCAAAAATGAGGTTGTTGCGTTTATGTAAGATAAAAAAATCATCAATTTGTTCTTCTGTGATTCCTCTCCATAAGATAAATATATTGTCTAAGAAAGGTAAATATACCTTACAGTTCTCAAAAAATGAAGAACTAAAAACAAAATCTTTTTCCCGTATAAACATCACTATATTTGCATAGAGGCCCCCGCATGGGGACCCCATAGCCACACCTTCATTTTGTACATAAATCTTGTTGTTAAACCATATAAAATTGTTTCTTAGAAATATATCCAATAATTGATCAAATAAGTTGATTTTGTCCTGTGTCAAACCTTTTTCCCTTAAAAATCGGTTGAACCATCTCATACCAGTATCATGTGAGATTACAGAATATAAGTCTCTCACATCTATAGTGATAAAGACATCATTTTCACTATAAGCTGTTGTTCCCATAATTGATAAAAAAATCCCACAAATCTTTCAATAAGTGAGTCTCTGAATATATATGTGATTTTAGACTTGTGTCAATAAATTTGGCTATTGGATATGCTACTGAGCCTTGTGCATCTACAACTGGTCTAAAAGGGGGTTTGTTTAAATTTTTTTGAATTTTCGGGACTCCAAACATAGTTGGAGTCCTAGGATGGTCAATAGTCATATAGTTGAATTCATCTATATTAATGTCACCATCGATAAATAAATCATAAAGAATCCCCCTTATTCGCCTGTATGCTCCATGTAATTCATTGGTAGAACTCAATCTATATGTTTTACTACTCAAAATATGTTCCAACTCAAGGTTGTAATCACTAATGTTAAATATAGTCGTTCCCCCTCCTTTGTCAGGTTTTATAAACCTGACATCTTTACATTCATTTAAAGTGTTTAATATAAAAAATTCATTTTTTTCAAATTTTGTCTATAGTTTTTTGTACCTGAATATTCTAAGGCACAAAAATCAGTATCACATAACTTTTCAAAATTCTCTAACATTTAGTGTTGTGGTGGATTATACGAGCTGGAAACATAGAAAGGTTTCATTATTCTTTCTGTATTGTGAAATAAATAATTTAAATTCAATTTTATCACAAATCATTTTAAATCAATAATGCATTTGACAAAGTTAATTTTTTTGTAGGAATAAATGTTTGTCCCTGTGCCATTAAGTCACAAATTTCATTGTCAAATGTATAACTAGAGTAATTATAAATGGTGAAGTCATTAGAGTGATTTGTGTAAATCACTGGACCTTGGTTTTCGTCATCATTGTCATCTAATAACCTCGCCATTTGCCCCTGTTGGAGTTGTTTCTCCCCCTCGTAAAAGTCCCTCATCCCCGATTTGAATTCTGAGGTTGCCAGTTTGTTCTTGTTTGGTGATGAGATTGTTGGCGTTCTTTTAACCTTTCGGACCTTCTTAGAGACGGAAAGGCTTCTCCACCTAAAAAATCTGTACTTTCTTCTATGTCAAGTTCATCACCACTTATGTAGAGGTCAGTACTTTTCCTTTCATCTTGAACAGTTAAATTTTGACCCCATTCTTGAGATATGGGTGGTGGGGGGTATGCTGTACACTGCTCATAAGCCAATATGTCTCGGTCTAGTTTTTTAGACTTTCTGTCTTTTATAACTTTCATTTTCTCGTCGATAGATTTGAATACACGTTTATAGTCATAATCATTTGTAGAAAATGCTAAATCCTTTTTCACTAATACATCTAGTTCACTAGCTCGTTTTGTTAAATTTTCAGTTACTCTTTTATTGTCACTAACTACCAGTTTCATATAATCCAAACCAAACTTGTCAAATAATTTAATCAATTTAATATGTAATGGAGAATTTTTTGTTAACCCTGACGGGAACCTCCATACACGAAGCCCTTTCGGGACAATGTTTTTCTTGATACACTCCTGAAAGTAACTATTGTCCATCTGCAACTTTTTAATCTTTAACAGTACATAATCCAAATCAGCCAATTTTTCATTAAATGTCTTATTCGTACCTGTGTTACTACTTGTTGCTACACCGAACCCATTGGTGCTGTTACTCCAATTGGAAAGTTCATCGCCGCTTGTTTTAAATGCGTTAGTAACTGCAGATGTAGAAGGTTGTTCAAGTGAATTTACATTGTCACTGTTCAAAGAAATAGAAAGCCTATTGTTGGATTTGCCCATTCTGCTCCTATTAATATCCACTACCGGATTAGGATGGAGTGAGAGATTTGAACACTGCGAAAGACTCCGACTCTCCAGTCTATCCATTCTGTCTGTTAGCTTTTGAATTAACAGACTCAGATTTCCAAAAATATTTTCCGTTGCTGCCTCTGTCTCCATCTCAGCCATTTCCAAGGAATAAAACTAAGACTATAAGAGCCACACAACTAATAAACCAACGAAAAAACAGAAGTGGCTGAAAAACGTCTTTACTTCAATTCAGATAAAAGAACAAAGCAAATACATTTCACACAAAAAACATAACAACAATCCGTAAGCGCTTTCGTTTAGCTTATACTAAACTTTTTCAAACAAGTTACACATCACTTCCTGTTAGTTAAATACTGACTAAATTAAATCAATTAAATCAAAAAGACGTACATACTATAATCAGTTAAAGAGACAGCAGCAATGTATCAACCACATATACATATTATACTTTTGTGTGTTTAAATGGGTTCATGTCAGTACATCGACAGTTGAAAGCACCGAAAGTCACTACTTTGAAACGAAAGCATCGACCTTGAAAACATCGACAATACAGTCACGTAAAGTAAGGTAAAGTCACAAAAACAAGTGCTAACATGGGTCCTGCAAGGGGGAAGTAAAGGATATGATATGATACTGTACCCATACTAAACTCTGCAATATCATATCCTTTACTTCCCCCTTGCAGGACCCATGTTAGCACTTGTTTTTGTGACTTTACCTTACTTTACTTTACATGACTGTATTGTCGATGTTTTCAACGGTCGATGCTTTCGTTTCGAAGTAGTGACTTTCGGTGCTTTCAACTGTCGATGTACTGACATAAACCCGTTTAAATACATGTGTATAAATTTATATTCTATTATATTTATAAGCTAAATGAAAGCGCTTACGGATTGTTATGTTTTTTGTGTGAAATTTATTTGCTTTGTTCTTTTATCTGATTTGAAGTAAAGCCGTTTTTCAGCCACTTCTGTTTTTTTTGTTGGTTTATTAGTTGGTGTGGCTCTTATAGTCTTAGTTTTATTCCTTGGAAATGGCTGAGACAGAGGCAGAGGCAGCAACGGAAAATAGTTTTGGAAATCTGACTCTGTTAATTCAAAAGCTAACAGACAGAATGGATAGACTGGAGAGTCGGAGTCTTTCGCAGTGTTCAAATCTCTCACTCCATCCTAATCCGGTAGTGGATATTAATGGGAGCAGAATGGGTGAATCCAACAATAGGCTTTCGATTTCTTTGAACAGTGACGATGTAAATTCACTTGAACAACCTTTTACATCTGCAGTTACTAACGCATTTAAAACAAGCGGCGATGAACTTTCCAATTGGATTAATAGCACCAATGGGTTCGGTGTAGCAACAAGTAGTAACACAGGTAAGAATAAGACATTTAATGAAAAATTGGCTGATTTGGATTATGTACTGTTAAAGATTAAAAAGTTGCAGATGGACAATAGTTACTTTCAGGAGTGTATCAAGAAAAACATTGTCCCGAAAGGGCTTCATGTATGGAGGTTCCCGTCAGGGTTAACAAAAAATTCTCCATTACATATTGAATTGATTAAATTATTCAAAAAGTTTGGTTTGGATTATATGAAACTGGTGGTTAGTGACAATAAAAGAGTAATTGAAAATTAAACAAAACGAGCTAGTGAACTAGATGTATTAGTGAAAAAGGATTTAGCATTTTCTACAAATGATTATGACTATAAACGTGTATTCAAATCTATTGATGAGAAAATGAAAGTTATAAAAGACAGAAAGTCTAAAAAACTAGACCGAGACATATTGGCTTATGAGCAGTGTACAGCATACCCCCACCACCCATATCTCAAGAATGGGGACAAAAATTAACTGTTCGAGACGAAAGGAAAAGTACTGACCTCGACATAAGTGGTGATGAACTTGACATCGAAGAAAGTACAGATTTTTTAGGTAGAGAAGCCTTTCCGCCTCTAAGAAGGTCCGAAAGGTTAAAAGAACGCCAACAATCTCATCACCAAACAAGAACGAACTGGCGACCTCAGAATTCAAATCAGGGATGAGGGACTTTTACGAGGGGGAGAAACAACTCCAACAGGGGCAAATGGTGAAGTTATTGGATGACAATGATGACGAAAACCAAGGTCCAGTGATTTACACAAATCACTCTAATGACTTCACCGTTTATAATTACTCTAGTTATACATTTGACAATGAAATTTGTGACTTAATGGCACAGGGACAAATATTTATTCCTACAAAAAAAATGAACTTTGTCAAATGTATTATTGATTTAAAATTATTTGTGAGAAAATTGAATATAAATTATTTATTTCACAATACAGAAAGAATAATGAAACCTTTCTATGTTTCCAGCTCGTATAATCCACCACAACACCAAACATTAGAGAATTTTGAAAAGTTATGTGAAATTGATTTTCGTGCCTTAGAATATTCAGGTTTAAAAAACAATAGACAAAATTTGACAAAAAATGAATTTTTTATATTAAATACTTTAAATGAATGTAAAGATGTCAGGTTTATAAAACCTGACAAAGGAGGGGGTATGACTGTATTTAACATTAGTGATTACAACCTTGAGTTGGAACATATTTTGAGTAGTAAAACATATAGATTGAGTTCTACCAATGAATTACATGGAGCATACAGGTGAATAAAGGGGATTCTTTATGATTTATTTATTGATGGTGACATTAATATAGATGAATTCAACTATATGTCTGTTGACCATCCTAGGACTCCAACTATGTTTGGAGTCCTGAAAATTCATAAAGATTTAAACAAATCCCCTTTTAGACCAATTGTAGATGCACAAGGCTCAGTAGCATATCCAATAGCAAAATTTATTGGCACAAGTCTAAAATCACATATATATTCAGAGAGTCACTTATTGAAAGATTTGTGGGATTTTTTATCAATTATGGGAACAACAGCTTATAGTGAAAATGATGTCTTTATCACTATAGATGTGAGAGACTTATATTCTGTAATCCCACACGATACTGGTATGAGATGGTTCAACCAATTTTTAAGGGAAAAAGGTTTGACACAGGACAAAATCAACTTATTTGATCAATTATTGGATATAGTTCTAAGAAACAATTTTATATGGTTTAACAACAAGATTTATGTACAAAATGAAGGTGTGGCTATGGGGTCCCCATGCGGGGCCTCTATGCAAATATAGTGATGTTTATATGGGAAAAAGATTTTGTTTTTAGTTCTTCATTTTTTGAGAACTGTAAGGTAAATTTACGTTTCTTAGACGATATATTAATCTTATGGAGAGGAAACACAGAAGAACAAATTGATGATTTTTTATCTTACATAAAAACAGCAACCTCATTTTTGAAATTTACAGCCAGAAAGGATACGGCTTCTATCGCGTTTTTAGATGTATTATTAGAAAAGGATAGCAATAAGAAAAAATTAAAATCTAAAATATTTCGGAAGAAAACTTACTGCAATAGTTTCCTCCACTACGAAAGCTGCCACCCTTATAGTAAAAAAAGAGCAGTACTAAAGGGCCAGTTTGTAAGAGCAGCAAGAATGGTGAGTTGTAGGAACGATTTTACTAATGAATGTTTGAATTTGTCCGATATGTTTATAAGTAGAGGCTATCCAGAGAGGTTAATTAATGAAATAATGCTTGAGATTATCGAAAAAGGAGACAACTTACATTTTAAACCACTATTAAACTCTGGAACAGAATGCAATCTAACATGAATGAGAGGTACTGATGAAACAATGTCAAGTGAAACAAGGTCCTTTTTGTATTCAAGGGACATCAGTATGACATATGACACTACATTGACAAGATCAAAGAATTTTAACATTAGTTTTATCACTACGTATAATTCAGACAGCGTAGCTATAAGTAACATTATAAAGAAAAATTGGCAATTGGTAGTATCTGATCCATCACTGCATGACCATTTTGACAATAGTCCTACGTTTGTATTTAAAAGGGGTATGAATTTAAAACAAAAATTGGAAAATAGCCGCAATAATATACTAGGTAAAACAATTAAATGCGGTAGATGTAAATATTGTTTGTATGTATTTGAAACAAACGAACTAAAAATCAATGGTATATATATATATATATATATATATATATATATA